>NW_009728706.1:27697-76068 GCF_000703405.1 Apaloderma vittatum
TTAAGATGAAGTAAATGATGTAAATCCATTGGCCTCACATCTGCTTAATACCTCTTCTTCATGTCTGAGAGCAGCTCTTCTGAAAAAGTTATAGAATACAATGATTCTAGCTGAGTTCCACTTGATAAACATTTTTCACATTATAAAATTATATATAGAATTATTACTAATCATAATATTACTGCTAACAAACATACGACACTAAATTAACTGTTTTAATTAGGCTGAATCAACTATTTCCTTGCTCTCATTATGAGATGTAGTCAGGGTGTTATGCATGCGTGTTTGAGAGTATGTGTATAAATTTGAATTATGATGATAGCAGAGTCAACTCAGGATGATTTAATTTTTGTTTTTCTCATGGTAAATATTTATAAACCTATTATGGAAGTCATGGCTTTACAGAGACCCGATGTTCTTTTCCGACTGTCTCATGTGTAGGTGAATCCAGCTGGAATTCTTTGCAGTACCTAACTGAATATCTGCTTGCCTAGCTAAAGGAGAAGCCCTATTCACCAAACTACATTAGTGAGCCTCTTTCTCTATATAGAGTCCTTTAGATTGGGTAGGAACACACAGATTTGAAATACGTTCCCCTCAGTTCAATTACTTATCATCTATAATGATGTCAGTGTGTTAGTTATGGTCCAGTTGTAAAATCTAATGAGTCTCATCATGAGGTAGATCACCAAAAATACCTTTTGTTCTAATTTTTGAGGCTATCTAAAGCTAGTGCAGAGCGAGGTCTTCTCAGAAAATATACTTAATTCAAAGGATTCTTGTGTCATCATTGTTTTCAAGGATTGGATTTTAAATATCTAAGAAGGAAAACTTACCATACTGCCTGATTTTGGTACATCCCGAAATCTGTCCAGGGTCTGAAATTTCTGATTTAACTCTTGAAACAATTCCATGTGTCTCTTTCTTGTATGCATGACCTTCTGCAAAATGGAACATAATTGCTTATATTTATAATTTAACCTAGGCTTTTTACAGAGAAGCATTATTTTCCCCAACATAACAAAATAAATTGAATTTGCCAAGGCCATCTTTTTCCTATAGACTAGTCCAATAGAAGTGAATGGTGCTAAACCTTCTCTCTACTCTGTTTAATGTTTTTTCTGTGTACAAGTGACTGTTTTTAACTCCAGGTACTGAGTTCTTAAGTTACACTGGTTTTGTGCTGGCCTAGAAGTATCTTGAAAGTGATAGTAATTTCTCAGAAGGATATTTCTCTTGCACATTGGGAATATTGTTTCCAATTTCTGTTCTGAGCATGGATGATAATATTCTAATTTCTATAGAAACGCAGCAGCAGTTTGTAATTGTCCCTATCAGAATAATTTTTACGACAATACTGAACTCAGAAATCTTGGCCCAAAATGTAAAAGCCCCAAGTGTTATGTCATTTTAATTAGACATCTTCTTGTCATTCAGTTAATCATAAAATGCAGTTGGATTTAAGGTACACTAAGAAAAGTGGGCATATTTTTTTTAAATTTTACCTGCTTTCTTATGGCCTGGATTGGGTAATTGGAAACCACCTTCCCTCTAGCCCATGCACAGAGTATCTTCGATAAAAACTAATTATATGGTACTCTTGTGCACAAGGTGCGGACCCCAAACAGCCCCCACAGTTGGAGGAGACCCTCAGCCATATATTTCCTTGGCAGCTACATGGAGAGTGAAGGGTTTTTCAAGCCTAGGCTGTCATTTGCATTGTTTCCAAACATTTCATGCTCAGGTACAGATTCAGACCAGTCTCCAGAGTGGAATCGAAGGCTGCTTGCTGTTCAAACAGTCTTCTGGCTCTGCGGTTTGAGTGAACAAGAGGCAGGAGGTGCTGAGTATGCTTCACCTCAGTCCAAGAGCAGATGGGCTCAGCTTGACTTTTCTTAAGCTTTTTTAACTGCTTGAACTTGAGCTACAGCCAGGATGTCAGCCAGTAATGTTGACACAAAAGGTGCAGGACACCAGTATCCATGCAAGTCTGCTATTTGTCAAGCCTGATTTTCCCTGGTGTTGTGACAAACACTGCAAACTTATATATGCCATTCCTGAGTGTGACCCTTCCCAGCAGGTAACACCTCTGCCAGATCTGGGTTAGTACCTTTTAAAATGAAATGACAGTAGGTGACCCTCAAAGCTTTACCAATAGTGATTTTAACTTTTAATTTTCATTTCCTTTCTGTTTTTATAAATTTTGTGAAATGTGGCTGCTTTCTCAGCAATGCACTTTTACCGCTATGCTGCAATAGCCATACCATCCTTAATAAAGCTTGAGAACAGTAGCTTGAGAACTTGTTTCACTTCTGAGAACAAGAAATTGGCAGCATTATTCACAAAAGAGACATGAGATACCGCAAGCAATTAAAACCTATAAACTTAACGTGAGTTGTGGGGTGAATAAGGGAAACAATTTTGCAGGATTTGGTGAGGACCTCCTTGAAAAATGTAATTTACCTAGAGAAAGCTAATCTAAATTTATGAAGGTAGTTTCACTTAAGTGACTTCCTAGGGATTCTTGTAAGCTATTGCTGTTACGGTAGACAGGGAGATGTAGCAAATTTCATATACATAGATTTTTTTTCTTTTAAAAAAGCTTCTGCCTCAAAGATTGTTATTGGCTAAACAAGGAGATATGCCAAAGGGAATAAAACAGATTTGGTGGGTTAAAATACTGGCTCTAAAAGCAGGAAATAGCATACGACAGTGAAACAAGATCCCCAGTTGGAAACTTTTTAATAGAAGGCTAGGAATATAGAGAACACTGCTTTCTCATATCTTACTGAATCATGTACCCAAGAATTTGTTAAATAGCAAATATGAATAATGCAAATGTCTTACTCAGTTCATTACATTATTCCTGAGGAGAAGCAGGTGGGAGGAGAAATTAAACACTTGCAGTGGGAAGTCTGCCAGAAAAAAGGCTTTAAATTTTATTCTTAATAGCAGAATGACTGGTATGCACATGCACCTATGGATCTTTTGGTTGCTTTTTGTTTTCCTGGCTTTCATTCCATAATTCCTACCCACTGACACCCGCCACTCCTCACTGCTTCGAAAGAACAATCTGAACCGAAGGTGCAGTAACTGAAATTTCCAACATTAACTTTTCTACTCAAGGTTTCTTTTAAATTCCTTGTTAGAAAGCACCATCTTATCTCCTTTCTAGAAAATATGCTTTGCTGGGTAACTCCTTCTCTTTTGTGAGAAAATAACCCACAAAGTACTTGTGGGGTTTTAAACTCTTTTCTCTATTGAATGGCCAATGTGGAAAACACAGTTTTATCAGTCTTAGAAAAACAAAAGTTTTATCAATACAGAGCTGGAAATCCTGGCCAATAAATACTAGGCTGATTGTAATAGCCTCAGAGTGGAAAAGGAGCTTCTCTTGCTGCCCTGTGAAAGCACACCTTTGTAAGGTGCAGCTGGGGATTTGCCCATCCACAAGCACCTGAATAAGCCACCATGCTACAGACATGCACCTTCTTGTGGTCTTTCCTGCAGGCTCTGTAACTCTTGTGCCTCACACCCTAAAGGGGGTCAGACTGAACAGACACCTCTTTCACATTCCTACTCCCACTCACACGTAACATCAGATGGTGTTTTGGAAAGACTAAGCCTCCGTCTGATGAGTATCTACTCCGAGAAGAGGATTTAAAGTGTGGATGGCTATCATTAAGATGGCAAAGACTTCAAACTTGACTCTGTACCCAGTTCTCTTTTTCATTTATGACAGTTTTAGCTGAACTTTAGCTCAATCACAAATATTCTTATTAAGATTTGTGGTCAATCTTACATATAACAGTACTACTACTACTACTACTACTACTACTATTAACAGTATCATTCAACCTCTCTGGAGATTTTCTGTATTGTCACAGGTAAAAATGCTCTCTCTTTCAAATAATGTACGAAACAGCTAAGTGAAAATAACAGATGGAGGAATGCCTTCCCAGCCCTATAATGGAAACATGCTGTGTTTTCAAGATGTTATAGGTAGGATCAGTTGCCAAAGTTAGTAAGAGGAAAGGATTTTTCCCGTCAGGTGTGTCTTGTTCTTACTTTTGTCTTAAAGAGATGACTTCAGGAGTCAGACCTTCTCACAGAATTTAAAGGTAATTTTGATGTCATATCCTAAAATGCTTGTCAATAATACTGTTTAACTCTCTTGTATTTTTGTAAGTGTCAGTGCACACCTATTATAAAGTCCACCTGGGAATTTCCACAGCATCTGTATTTCTGTTCAACATAATTAGAATTAATTTTATTTGATCTGACAGCTAAGTATTAGTGCTGAGCTTTCATGAAAAAGCTACCTGTCCAGCTTTAGGGAAAAAGAGAACATAATTACTGGGGCTGGAGGGCACTTAGCTGGGGTTACCACAGCGAGCAGCAGAAAGGATACAGAATACCCAGACCTAAAGTCTTGGTCATGTTTTGGATACTGGACTGTGAATGAGTCTGAACTAATCCTCAGTAATAGCAAGAAAGGAGCTGTTACATGTTGACTGCTCATTTTAGCAAACTTCAAGGTTCAACTGGATTAGCCAAGTGTTTTGCAAAATCTAACAGTGGACAGCACATTATGTAACAGAAACACTTTCTGCCTACAGACTAAACTCAGTATGTTACAATCTGACTTATTTTAAATAAATGGATGATTTAAGAATGTAATGGCAAACATTTTTTAAAAGGCAAACAAGATAGCGGTGGCCCACTTCTTGAGAGCCTCCTCTCTGACCAGCTCAAGATCTCTGATGAGGGCTGGCCAATTTGGACATAATTTTTTCTCTCTCCCTTTCCTTTGATTGGAGACATACGTTTTCTATGACGTTACCCAGCACAGCCACAGGACTTTTATTATTTATAGTTCATTGCAATGGCTCTTAAAACTATCTCTGCATATACTGGAGATAGCAGGGACAGAGAGTATTTTATGCTTTTGCGTAGTCATATGCCTGTGTCCATACCACATAGAAGCTGCTTTTGAATTTCATCTGTGGCTCTCAGAAAAAAATTACTCTCCTTTTGTTTCTTTGTTTTTACTGCAAATTGTCTACATTAAGGTGAAAATTGCATTGAAGCCCACTAGCACAGTCTTCTTTTTTTTGAATGACAAAACTATGACTCTACGGTAGTAAGTCAAACATGTCTTAAGACAATTCTCTGGCACCAGGTAGCATGAAATACTCTACATGAATGCTACTAAATTCTCTTAGTCTTCAAAACAAGAAGTCTAAAACCAAACTGGCTATTGTAACTAGTATCTAGGTTGCGCTGGTTCCCTAAGGACATTTCAGAAACTGTTTGGAGAGACAAGGGTGGTCCAGACTAAATAGTGAAGATCATTCTAAAAATTTACCCATATAAAAACTGATATTTTCGCACCCATGAATATTCCCCCAAAATGTCTAATTTAGAAAGACAGGCATAGCCTGAGGGTTTGTCTTGTATGTACGTAGAGACACGTGTGAGAGGATAAGAGTGTAGAAATTACTGGGAAAGTACTAAAAGGAAAAGGACAGAGAGAGACAAATTTGAAAATCATGTCCATATTGCGTATTTAGCATTTGTTATCCTCAAAACCACATCCATAGCATTTGTTATCCTCAGAACTGTGGAAGGACACTGTCTTAGAGAATGCCAGCTGGCACTGGTCACAGACAAAGCAGAGAAAGTGTTAAACATTTAGGTAGTATAGCCAATCATTCTAGCTCAACCTCACCTCCAGGCTCTATTCTATTTTCCAGTCGAGCTGCTTTGAGGTATAAGAATAGCAGTGCTTTGGCCACATGACATTATCTCAATTCCCTCCATCAGAATACCTTGCTGAGCAAAGGAATCTGTGTGGGTTTTTGAACATATCAAGACTTTTAAATTTTGCTTTACCACAGCTAGCCAGCCACGCTATGTGTAAGAATACAGAAAAGCCCACAGGCTTACTCACAGGACCCATAAAAAAGGCAGGTGAGATGGGCTTAGTCTGAGTCAGTACTTCTAAAAGACAGCAGCTACTGTAGCACAGTATCGCTGCCACTCTGACTCCCTCAGCAGTCACTCCCAATGGCCCCATCCTTCCCTTTCCACAAAAAAAAATATTTTTCTTGATTTATAATCATATTTGTAAAAATATTGTGCCATGGAGCAACAATGCTGCAAACAAGACAAGAAAAAGGTGTAAGTGTCTTAAACAAACCATGTGAGTCAAAAGAAAATATGTAATAGGAGGCGTGATTCTTGAAAGCAGAATGTGTACCGCATTGTTAATGTTTATTCAGGGCTGGATTCTGGTCTCCTGAGTGATAGGAAGAATATTTTAGTATCTGTTGTCACAGAGACTGTTCTCACTGTGAATGGCATGATACTCCTACCCTTCAACAAAAACAAGTAATTCTTTATATCACTATAATTATAAATCTTCTGTTCATATTGTTTGAATTTAGTTTTATAATTGCTTGCTCATCAGAATTTTGTTGTTCATTCATGTTTTTCTTCTTCCTTTCTGTGCATTTATCTTAAAGCATATTTAGGGTATTCTTTTCGTTCTATTTTCCTTAAAATTACTGTCTGAATCTATGTCTGGTGCATTATCTGAGACTTCGCATGATGGCTTAAGGTAGCTACAGGCTCTGGGGGAAAATGACATAAGAGATTAAGGCGTCATGTTAAACTACCAAGAAATCTCATTCAGACGTGGAAGGTCAGCATTTCAGCAAAAGCAGGTCACAAAAGCAAACCCTTCTCTCATTGCAAGGCTTCTGCGACTAATGTTATGGCTGCATTCTGCTAGTTGTTCCTCTATTTTTTCTATAGACTGGAATCTGAAATCACATGTACTGAGTTTACAGCCCAAATAAGAGTAAAAACCACTTTTGTTTGCACACGCAAACACAGGTAGTCTTTAAAGTTATGGTTGATACATACTGTTCACTGAATATCAAAAGTTTAGCCCAGGATCTGTAGATTCCGTGCAAATATTATGATTGTTCAACTTCTCTGGAGATACACATAATGGATTATATCAAACTATTAATATGCATGAACCTATGCAACCTATGCAAACCCCCCCAGTCCATAAATTTTTAACAGCCACTTGAGAACTAACTGCTGTATTGCTTCTGGTAGAGAGTAGAGAAAAAAATCTTCATGTAAACAAAACTCAGAGACTTAATTATACGGACTGAGATAGTGCTCATTAACCAAACCTTCTCACTTAACAGGGTGTAAGTCTGAAATTGTGGATATCCAATGTAAAGAATATTACACGAAGTTGATTTTTATATAGCATGTGATCCATAAGCTTTGACAACACCAGAACAAAATTCGACACATTCATAACCGCTGCTTGCACGTGAAACTCGTATGCCAGTAAATAAGTGTTGAAGAGAGATAGAACAAATGATTGAGCATCTCTTGAGCAAAGTAACCTTCTGCAGTCACGTGGCTTGTCCTATAGAAATGTTGCACTTTTTTGATAGATAGCCAGCAAAAAAAAAAACCCAAACAAACCAATGAAAGAAACTCCAAAACCCAGATGAAAATGAAGAGGCAGAGAATTTAAAAACTGAAACCATGATGGTTAATATTGCAATATGACAGTTTGATCTGGGAAAATTTAAAAAACAAGTTGCACCAAAGTAGTTTTAATGAATTGCTCATCATGTTCTGTACAGTACTAATTGAAAAACCCTGTGACATCTACTGTGTCACAAGGCTGAAATCTGGTAAAATGAACACTTCACATTTACTTTTAGGAAAATACTTTTAATAATCAGGAATAATTCAGTAAAACTTACTTCAAAGTCAAGGTCCGAATAACGTGATTTTCTTCTCTATTAAGCAGTAAAAAAGAAAGAAAAAAGAGGTTGTATTAACAAGGGGACTATTCACCAAATCATATTAATGAGCCTAAGTAACATTCTTGTTTTCCTATCAGATATATATTTGGTATTCTGTAAGAAGTTGTAGATTTTATCTCGGTAATTTAAGACTAATGCATGATTTTGCATACAGTTTATTAGACCAATATCATATTGTTTTCTCTGAAATAAATGAGACTGCATTTCACTGAGATGCATAATCTGCATGTTATTTGCATGCAATTAAACCAGTTGGTGTATAAACTATATCTATTTCTATACTTTCTGTAGTATTTGCAAATTATAATAATATTTATATTTTTTATGTAATTATCTATATGTATTTATGATTTAGATTTTTATAGGTATACAGAAGTTGATTCTTTCCTACATCAGGCTTACATTGGTACAACTCCATTGATTTTAATGGAATAAATGATAGCAAAATCAAGCCGAAGCCATCTACGTTTTCTATAGCTTCAGCTTGTTTGTTTGCAATGACGATCTGGATGGAGGAAGCAATGATTTTGTTTTATAGTTATGACAAAACTGATTCAAAGCATCTGATATAAAGCAAGAACGATTTACTAGTGCAGTAACCACTTGTATACAGCGAAAGAGAATATGATTGCTTAGACATATGACAAATAATTTAGCACAGTTTTTTTTTACTGATTCTATAAGAAACCAATTATAAAGTCAAATTATATCAGAAAGAAGCAGAAATATTATAAAGAAGAGATAAAAATACCTTTTTTGTCCTAAGGTTGGAAATTGAATGGCATGCAATAGACTAAAGAGATGTAGAAAGAAGAAGCTATGTTGGAAGATCTGAAAACAGTGCAAAGAACATGAAAATGGAAAGACAAGATACATTCCTCTTCAGGAATGAGAATTAAAAGAAGGAAAAATGTTCCCCCCAAAAGAAAAAAAGTTGCTGCTACAATTTAATCTTATTTTTTGTGGTATGATAGGATGGCTTTAAGTCACAGTGAAAGAACCTTTTCAAATTGCACCTAATTTCTGCAGTGAGATACAAATCAAACCCATTAAGTCGAGATGAATGTTACTGACTTCATTAGATGTCGATTTTATTTGGTTTAACAAACATGCACGTTTTAGTAAGCTGATTTGTTCTCTTGCAATTGAAAGGAATAATTTTACAAGTCTTTCAGTTGTAGAAAGTGGAAAACATTTGGTCTCTGAGGCCGTGATAATACTGCTTTGTAACATATCTGGTTTTGTAGTAAAATTTTGATGCTTCAATCCACAATAATATGATGAGTACCACTGCAGCACCGTTGTCACGCGCTTATGTGTAAAGAGCTGGGAGGCAGTATAAGAGAACAGTCTATAATATAATTGAAACCACCATCACTATTAAGCCTTGGAAAACCTATCTTTAACCAGCAAGATTTGATTTAACCTAGAACACTGTAAAGACAGTATTTAATAAAATAAATAAAACAATTCTGAAAAAATAAGTATCATGAAAACATGGAAACCACAAAGGTCTTGGAGGCAAGAAAAGTATGAAGACATTATTCCCAAATTCTTAAAGCAGCTCTTACTTTTCACTCAAGTTATGAGGTGTAGCTTTGACACAGTCCTTCTACATTCCACAGTAAATCAGCACCTGAAGAAATCTACATATTTCTAATGAGGAAGGATCTATTTTTAAGGTGCAATTAGAGCACATCTACCGCTGTAAAGACTCAGCGGTTACAAAAGAGGAAACATGTACAGCAGGTAATGGGGTGAAGTTTACAGGATTAGCTTTGAAAAATACCTGCAAAAGCTATTTTTAAGCTAGAGTTCAGTAACAAATCTGATATCATTGACCCATCTGAGTGAGAGCCTTGAGTGAAAACATGGAAAATTTAGGAAGAAATGTCTAGTTTGCTAGATACTGTGGTTTAGAAAACTGGAGAATTTATATTTTGCCTTAAGTTGGCTTAACGACAGTGAAAATACACATGGCATAGCTGAATTATTAGATTTTGCACACAGACAATTCTGCCATCATTTGCACGGTAAAAAAAATCTAACACTACAATGTATTTAACTGCTATTGTCAGAAAGAGATACCTATTGCAATTTTGCTGTTAGATCACACTAGTTATGACTGAAGAGGTCATACCACAGTTTTCTCTCAGTGAGGATTTTTCCAGGGCTCAACAAGAATAACAAACATGTTTATTTTAAACTTATATAGTAAAGAACATCTGCTTTGTGGTTGTGCTTCATTTTTTTCCATGGCTGCATACGGTGAAATACAGCCCAAGTGCTGTCAGAGCCCATTCTCCTAAAACATAAAAAGTGTGTAACTGCCAAACAGTAGCAGTGAAGTTCTGTGAGTTTCTGAAAAACAAAGGACGCTGAAGTCATTGGGAATCTTAATTTATGAGGATGAAAGTTTCCCTTTGGTCCCAACTGGAAGTTGCCATTTTACTATTTTTTTCCCTAGTTTCTGTATGATATAGAACAAGCTTAAAATATGCAAATCAACACTTTAATTGTGATTGCATATATCCTTTTTTTTTCCTTAAGTGAAGTTTACTTGTGCCTCTTTCGGCTGAGAAAAATGGGGTTTTCCACACATACCTAAATGCTTTCAGAAATCAACCATCTGGCTCATTCTACAATTTAAGTTAATGAAAGCCAGGAGCTGAGTGGAGTAAGAAGAAAACAAATAAATCTCCTGCATCAAACCAGTTGTTGAACTGGTCACTGCAGTATGTTTCTTTGCAAAAAACTTTCTTTCACCTACCTGCAACACCGAGCCTGATTTCAGCCAACATAAAAATTAGACTGGAAGCTGGGCCAGCTGAAGATCCATTTGGCTACTAATATTAGTAGAATATAAATAACAAATGACTGTAAAGGATAGTATCTATGGTTTGCCTCATTTAGTATTTTGTATTTGATCAGATTCTGCAGTGATATTTCAGGAATGATATAGAGATGTATCAAGTGATATTTCTGCTGCAATACCCTCCCTAGTTCTTCAGTGGTTTAGGAATTTCCTTGGGAGGAGCTTACTCTGTTGAGCTTAATAATGCTTTTTTACATTATTCCATTAGTCTAATCATGTTTTACAATTATATTTACAATCATATTCCTGAAATCCAAAATGTGCTGAGGTGGTGAATTCCACAGTTTAAATATGCATAGTATGACACAGAAAATCATGTTTTTTGTCCCTTTGTCATTTCATTTGATGCTCTTGGTTTTTATATTGTAGGAAATATGAAATGTTCTCTATTCACTCAGTCATCTGTTCTCCAAGATGAAAAGCTCCAATGATGGAGACCTGCAAAGGTAACTAATAAAGATACTGCCTAGAAATACTGAAGACACATGCAATTATTTAGCATCAGGGAGTTACCTGGGATAATTCTGCAAATGCTGAAGCTGTGAACTGCAATCCATTAATAATTACAGATACTATAAAAAAACTTCACACAACAAAACCAAACCAAACCAAACCCCAAACCAAATAAAAAAAGACTAAGTCTCCATTTAAGTGGGCAAGGATGTGAATAGCCTTTTCTGAACAACTCCTGTGAGTTGCATTGGCACTCCAAACTGACAGAAGCCAAATCTTGCCTGTAAACTCAGGAAATTTCAGATGAGAGCAGCAAATAGTACTTTTAGAGAGCTAATAACGCTGGATCAAGTGAAAAACATAAAAGTGATACTTTTTTTTTTTTTAAACATTAGCTCTGGAAGAGGCGAACACAGGAGCTTGTTCAGAAACCTCAGAAGGATATAAACACTGATAAGCAAAGCTGGTGTGAGAAAAATCTGAAAAGTTGTAAGTTAGAAAATGAAAAAAAAAGAAAATTTCAGAGATACTGTCAGGAATAAAAAAAGTTTATGTAAGTACGAAATAATCTGCTAAGGGAAGCAATGGAAGCCCTTCATTTCAGTCTTGAAAGTGAGGTTTGACTATGTATTAAAGAAATATACTGTAGAAAGTGTTTTTGCATTGATAGAAGAGATGACCTGACAAGATTTTTTTCCATCTCTGATTTCTACAGCTCTTTGATCTTAATTGATAAAATCCATTTCACAGCAGAAAAATCCCTCCACCTTTCATTCCAGGACCAAGTGAAACTCCGTGAAAAGAGCTCTGCAGCAGTAATTTATTTCAAATCAATTTTACTTTGTACTAATCATGTATAGTTTCTCTGTGTAATACCAGAGCAACTTTAAACTTTGCTCATTGAGGGACAAAAATAAAATACGGAAGAATAATTTCCATACACCAGAACGCACTAATCTGTAGGCACCAGGAAAGAGTTGCTCTCACTAAATAACTAATAAAATCCCTCTCCATGTCTGTAAACTGACAAATGCCTGTTTTTCTCCTTATTCTAGCCTGCATTACACCTCTACCTGGTTAATTACTTGAGATACTCCTGGAGATATATTGCATTGTGCAAAGTATAATTGAATGCAGAGATACCATATTATAGTGAGGGTTATAACCATGGTTCTATTAATATAAAGCCTTATTATCAGCATTTGATAGTTCACGCTGAGATTAAATTTGACATGTAACATCTTAGCCTGGGGAGGATTTTTTCCTCAAACAAAATTAAAGAAAAATCTTTTTTGGTGCTTGGAGATATAAAAGTGGAATGTGGATAGGCAGTTTTTATTTAACATGTCTTTTTTGTATATATCATTGAAAAAAACCCCAGACCTTAGTTTCTGTATAGAAGACTATATTGACTATTAGTTCATAACCTGAGCTAGACATAAAGCAAGTGAATTTTCATGAAAAGTGGATTAGCTCTTTAATGTAGGAATTTTAAGTCTTTAAGATATGCTAGCAAATTTTGCACATCCACACACAGCACACATGTAACCTCTGAGTTCTCAGTTTAAAATTATTTTGGCCAATTATTCTGGTTTGCTGCCCCTTTTTTTTTCATAAAGTAACCTGCGTATGTATTTACTCTATCGACAAAACCCACTTGTTTCATGTTTCTGAAGGCTTTGAGGGGAAATGAAGTGTTTCTGAAGAGGACAAGCAATTGAAAATATGTTTCTTAAGGATCATGTGTTGTTAAGAGAGCTGCTTATAATATGAAGTCTGAAACACAGGCTACACTTCATAATACTGACTAAAATTTTGATTCTTTACATCTTCAGCTGCTAGAATCAATTCTGCCTGATTCTATCCCCTCTCCTGTATGGTAACCTGAAAACAATCTGCAACAATTTCTGAAGACAGAGGAGTCTGAGACCTAGTCATTCAAGTGAAAGTAAAAAAGGGTTGTTATAGGGCAAGATTTCATTTCACTGAGAGTCACAAAATTGGCAAGTACTGTCTCCACAGCTTATTGAAGAATGAAATGAGGAATGGGAGGGAGAGAAATCTGAGATATGGAATGTCTGAAAATAAATGCAATGTGGAAACATGATAAAGAGGAAACTCTTGTGGTGCTCGTCTCTCTACTTCTGTTCTTTCTCTCTCTCCCTGTCTCACATCATAAATCAAAATTACTTCCCACCATTTTGCTTTTGTTCTGCCTGATGCTCTGATATTGACAAGATTGACTGCTTTAACTGTGTATTTCTTCTCTTTTTTGTTTGTTTGTTTGTTTCTTTATTTTATTTTAGACCTTGCTCCTTCCCTGATGCTTTTATTTCATTCTTCCTAATACTTTCATTTTAAGCTGCCTCTCCATTTCTGCCATCTTCCTTTTTTTGGCATGCCTGTCCTTCTTGTCTCCCCTTTTTATCTATACTTTTATCTTTTCTTTGCACTTTGCTATCTTTAACACATCCCTTTATTTTCTCAGTTCTAATAGTTTTAATTCCCAAAGTGCCACATGGGTGATTTGGACAAGGAACTCTGGAACTGACTTTCTTTGAATGTATTAAGAGCTCTCATGAATGAATACAGAAGGGTTGTTTTGGTTGCACATTCAATTTCCCATCTAAGATCTTTATGTCTTTCCTCCATAAAGATCTCATGGCAGAAACTGAGACAGAAGAATAAAGAAAGAAGATGGGAGAGTGGAAGGAGTGTTCCAGTCTTTTACATGGCAAACACTTTGGGAAGTACTTTCCTTCTGGTTCTTATAAATCAGATGCCCTCTTCTCCCTGTAATAGATGTTTCTATTCCCTGTCTTTACGTGCCCTTCCCTTTATAGTAGTTTAAAATCTTAGTCCCAGTTCTTTTACATTTCTGCTTACATTACACTAACCATAGTTCCCTTGACAGAACCCGTCATTTTTCTTCCACAAAGGTAACAATGCAAGTCTCCTTGCATAGTTAGGCAGCACGTATCTACTCCCTCTTTCATTTGTTCGCATAATAAAAAGAAAAGAGCTACTTATCCCGGTAATACATTGCACAGATCAGCTTCTTCCTCCGTGTTTAAACCGCATAACCTTTCCTTGCATTTAAGTGGCTGGGAATGCACTACTTCAAAGTAATTTCATTTTAATGAGCTCACCACTCCGAGTGTACCTTTTCAAAACAAAAACCATTCCAAAAGAGTGCATCGAGAGCGTTTTCTTCAGTAAAATCAAAATGCATTGAACTGAAGGAGCACACTCCAAGCCACTTTGATGCCAAGGTAAAGCCAGTTTTAATCCACGCATATAAAGGATGTACAGGAGATTAGCCAGATGTTCACTTACTTCTCCTGAGAAAGTCCAGGATGTACTAATGTGCCTGCCTGTGCCTAGAACTGCATGAGTACTCTTGTGTACATACCAAATAAAATAAAAAATCACTGACTTGCGCATTGGGAATCTGCAGATCCTTAAATTTATACTTATGTGGGCAATGCAAATATAGGGTGTGTAAATACTATGGCATTCTCAGACTATCTTTTGAAAGTTAAAATTCTTCCATGTATAATAAAACATTTGATTGTTTCCAGCTAAGCATTTTCTTGAGAAAAAATAAGCAGATATAAAAAAATAGAAAGAAATTTGTGACACACTGTAGGATTCATCTAACCAAATTTAGGACATCAACATTTTTGATGTTTATGTCTGAACTACTCATTCTGGCTTCCTCTATGGCACCTGAAGAGAGACATCTGCACTGAGGGCATGTGATTTACATCCTGGAGCACATGTCTAAAAATGGCCTAAAAATGCCTATTTCTCTCCATTGACTTTAAAGGGGAGCCAAGTGTGGAAAGCTCTTTTTCCATATCTGAAGGGAATGCCTACATGTAGATATCTAATACTACAGGTGATGGATCCTCCCTGCAGAGTTAAAAGTCAGGACATAATGTTCTTGTGCTGTTACTATAGCTGTGTTCCAAAACATCCATCTCCAATGATCATAACGAATACAAAGTCTAAATAAAAGAGAACATGAAAAAACCTGACATTCAGTCTTCACTTTTAATAGCTTTGGGTTTTTTTGCTATGATTTAATCTATGTGTACACATTGAATTATTTGAATAGACACACATTGTTCTAAGGGCTGATCATCTCTTGGAATGTGCAAAATACTGAAAGTAATTCATTTCATGAATTTAGGAGGGTGAAGATGTTACTCAAAAGCTAAATTTTCCAAACACATTGAATTCTTTGAATGATAATGGATATATTCCTGTAAACTGATTCCTTGAAACACAATACTAGTGTTTCATTAGTGTTTCACAAATTCTGCTGTCCACCGTAAAATGAGTGGACAAACAAGAGCTATTTTATGTATGTCAATATAGTATTTTTCTCAGTGTTTAGTTGCAAACAGTTATGCTTGCAGTATTTTTGTGTCTAGAGAGAGTCTGTGGGTTCATAACTACACTTCTGAAATCAGAAGCTGGGTTGAAGGTAGTGAAAATGCATCACATGACATCTTAAGGCATTTTCATTAGGGGGGCGGTTAGCTCAGTCAGTTAGACCGTGATGCTGATAACATCAAGGTCACGGGTTCGATCCCTGTTCAGTCCCCATGTGTTGCCTGATCTAGTTGAGAGGCGTCCCTGCCCATGACAGGGAGGTTGGATTAAATGATCTCTAAGGTCCCTTCCAGCCTAGGCCATTCTATGACTCTATGATAAGCTATTCCCATTATTAATTACTGATCTTATTTTTTTTTAAAAAAAGGAAGAATTATGTTAACATAGGCCACAACTACCTAAGTGCATTTTACTTAAATGGATGCTGATGATTAGTGTATAATTACATGATAAAAATAATAGTAGTATACTAATTCCAGAGAAAGCATCTGGAAGTGGAAAACAGCAGAGGAACTCAACTTTCCAGACACAAACAGAACTCTACATTGTCTGTCTTGGGACACCTCTGTTTCTCAGGGAAGTGAAAGGGGAACTGCCCCTATAAAGCAGAAATCTGTTTGTTTTTATGTCAGACTTTGGGTGGGACAGCAGGATGACCTCCTTTAGAGATGGTCTGTCTGGAAAAGCATGGGCAGAATAACCCTAAATGTCCTGCTGCAGGTTTTGCTGCTCTGTAATGTCTGACAAAGCCTTGTATTTTTAAAGGTCTTAAAACCTCCTAATATTATATTGTACTGGGCATTGAAAATATTTTGCAAAAGAATCCATTACCCTCCTATCTTTATTTTGTTTACTGCAGCAATAAAAGTAAATCCAGATGGTCAGCTCTAGCCAGTAGCATTTTGGAGCTTTACCTCAACCCTTGATTCTTACACACTGTGTACATAAACCCACAGTCACATTCTTTATTTGGCTGGCTCTGCTTATCCAGATTTGCTTGTGACTCTGACTTCATGTACATTTTCTTTTTCATGTTCCTATCTTCAATTCATTCATCCTTATCAAAAGATGAACTAATGCTCTATAATCAAGTAGTGTTGAGAAACACAAAGGCAGACACAAAAGGCAAAAGAGTTCCTTTCATTTCTGATCTACCCTAATATCTGTTTTTCCCCTAATACATGGAATTATGCTGTGTTCAGTTAGGTTTAATATCGTAACTGTTTGCAGCTTTCTGGAAAAAATACAGCTTTCTAAACCTAATATGTTTACCAAGTTAGGAGAGATTAAATATTTACTAGTGTATTTTATTATATTTTACTACATTTTCTACTATGGACTTCATAGTTTCTTCTGAGCATAAAAATTACATAGAGGATGGTGATTCAGATTTAGCATCTGTATCTCATCTGAGAAGTAAGCTTAAAATATGATACAAATGCAGTTAAAAATTTAACTCTAAAGGAGCAGATTTTCAGGCACATTTTCCAAAGTGGCCTCAGGAATCGGAACTCTGTATAAGATGAAGTAATTATTGCCCCAATTTATACAGCTGAACTAAACTACTCTTCTTATTTAGGTCTCCTATTTGACATTTATCACCACTGGGAAGAGACAGGTATCACCAGAAAGCAATTTAGTCCTCAGGTGGAGTGGACAGTATGGTGGCAGGTCTGCTTATTTCCTCAAGAAACTGTGAACCTTCCCTAGATATTCCACCCATATGTCTAATCTTAATCAGGCTGAATTTGAGTCTCTGTACCTGACAAAAACTATCTGAAAGATGGTGTTGTAGATAGGTGAGAGAGGATACTAGTGGAAGGGGACTTTAGCTATCCTGCTTCTGGAGTTGCATTAAATGGGAGAAAAACTCCTGTACACCACCTAAGATCTATTAACTAATATATGTGAGCTGAGAGCAGTAACTTCTTTAACAATACAATCTCTCTCTGAAAAATCGTGTCTGTCTGAGCGCTCAGTGGGCAAAGACTTGTACTACATTTTAGAAATAATTTTGAAAATTTGTCCCAAGATTATACATGCTTGCTCTAACAACAAAAAGTGAATAACAGTTGATTATTTGCAAGGACCTACCCTTCATTTTTTAATTATTTTTTCAGTTAAATTATATCTTGTAAAAACTCATGATAGTACACACACAATATAAATGGTGAGAGAAATATTTCACTTTCAAAGCTTGTAAGGCATCTCTTGAAAAGCAACTTGTAAAGGCATCTCTTGAAAAGCAACTACGTTCCATTCTTCTGCCCAAACTCTTCATTCAATACACACATAGAACTTCAACTCTGTTGTAAAAGAAATATCCACAAGTATCCAATATTCTACAAAATATTGACTACAGTTCTGTGTCTAACAATTGAAAATCAGGTAAAGGTACTGCTTCCCTCCACAGACGGGTCCAAATATTGTAGAGTAATAGCTAATGTCTTCATGTCTACACATACAGCAGAAGTTTTTACCATCTGTAACTTCTTTCAGAGAATGAGTAAGTACTATATTTTTCTCATTTGTCCTTTTCTTTCCAACCAAATGCCGCATTTCATAGCATATGAAATGCTGGTAAAATGTATTCCCAATTATTAAGAAGGCCCAAGTTAGAAATCAAGTCCACCTCACTTGTGGTTTTGCATAAACAAAGGTTCAGTAGGAATAGCAGTATTTGACACTTAGGTCTTAAAAAATGATATAAATAGCTTTCGCTTTTATAATGTTTAAATCTCACAGACAGATTGTAGTAAAGAACTGAATCCTTTTTTTAAAAGGCTTTTCAGTTCATTTTTGCAATCTGAGTGGAATCTTGGATACTCCACATGCAGTCCACCTGTGCCTATTGCACACATCAGTTGTACCAATGCCTGCACACACAAGTGAACATGCAAATGTATATAGAAAATAAATCAGTAAATCGTGAACTATTGGATGAAAGAATCCAAGATTTACACTAGTGAGAGCAGAATCAGACCGATCATATCTGATACAGATATGATGTTCAGCAATAAAATGGCAAATTTTTCAGAGCATGTGCTTGCAGCTAGGGTCAATGATTATCGTTTATCTCTTGCAGGAATAGTTTTTCTTCTCATAGCAAAACAGTATTTTCTTCTGGACTTTGTCTGATAGGTCACAAAATCCTTTGTAGTTGTGTGGACTATTAAACCTCTGGAACTATACCGTTTCATACTGGCTGGCTCTGAAACTTCAATCTTGTTTTCTAGGTATAAACACTTCCGATAATAAGAGAAATATGAGCAGTAGTCTATGATCCTAAACAATAATTTATACTGAATTAAAACATTAGCTTCACCCCTTAGACACAAGGCACAATTTATTATCTTATCATACAATTAGAAACACAGAGCATGCAATTTGTTCATGCACCACTGACCTCTAAAGAGCTCATTGATATTGTGGATCCAGTTTCACTTCTTGATAATCCTGCATTGTCATCCAGCTCTGAGGCAATGAAATTCTTCACTGCTGTGCGGGGCTCAAATGGTAAACTCTGCATATGTTCTTGGGTGGGAAGATGCTGGTCTAAGTTGATATTAAATTGGTCCATTACAGAGGGATTCATGTTGAACTCTGGATTAACTTTGTAGTGCAATAGCCTTTCATGAGGCAATGTATCCATGCCTATATTCATTTTGCTCTCATCTTTCAGTGATGGCTGGGTATTTACCGAGCCCCGGGGCATGACTATATAGTCGCTTTCTATCATCCGTTCTTGAGGATGGACTATGTCCATATCCGCACCTCTCAAATTATCATCAGTGCATAAATACACAGTCCTCCGCAACTCACTGTTGTCTTTTTTCAAGCACTGGTTGGCCAGTTCACTCATACTCATGGGCATATGGAGACCTGTTGGTTGCTGGATGATGACTTTGGAGATGATGTTTCCAGGCAAGGTAGAATAGCTCATTCCTTCAGGGTTTGGCCCCTTCTCCTCCTCTTCATCATTTAGCGAAATTCTAGAAAGTGTTCCTGTTATAGTAGCTGCTCTGCAAGGTCCGATGTCTTTATGCAAAACTGTAGGTCAGAGAACAGAACTCTTACAAGATGAAACCATATCTGCCTAACAGTATTTTTCTTGTGGCTTTACTGAGCAGCGTTTCCTTTACCAGTGCATCTTCTCAAATCTTTTTCTATCAATTTAATACCATTTATTCTATAAATGTTGTCTTAGTAATGTTTGTGTGTTGATTTTTGGGCATTTCTGTTGCTGGTCTTCTGTTTTTTTAAAATAATATCTCTTAATGTATGGTGTATAACTGGCACAGATCTCTAGGCAGCAGCCATTTATA
Source organism: Apaloderma vittatum (assembly GCF_000703405.1). Classification (NCBI taxonomy): domain Eukaryota; kingdom Metazoa; phylum Chordata; class Aves; order Trogoniformes; family Trogonidae; genus Apaloderma; species Apaloderma vittatum. Next base: position 47,617 of record NW_009728706.1, read on the forward strand.
TAAATTAAAAACACTCATTCATTTATTCTTACTGCCTTACATAGACCTTAGATAACCTACAGTTGAAGCAAAACCCTGCCACGTGGAACTCAATTAAGGGTTTTCCAAAAAAATACACTATGACATCTGTACTGCCATTATTAACTCCACATAACCTCCTGTAAAATGTCAAACAGATTGTAAGGCAGAAGAATTTTGTCAATCCATTGTAATGACCTACCATAAGATTACAACTATGAACATGTGTTCTTAAGCTCCTAAATGTTCCTTTCAATGAGGTTTTAAACTCTTCTATGTTAAATTATTTTTTAAATAAAAGTGTCAAAAAGTAACCACACTGGAAAGAAATTCCATTGGTATCAGAAACACATATTTTGCTGTATCTGAAAAGGCTATAAAGAGTATAAACATGTCTCATAAAGCAGTCATCTACACAATCACAATTATTGATCTTAAATACATGCCCATAATTCAACACCTGTACTGAAAGAAGAAGGATAGTTAGTAACAAAAAATATTGAAGTAACTAATCACTGGTCTTATTCTAGCTGGGTGCAAGGATGTTCTTGTCCCAGTTGAAAATATTTAAATTCACACTGGCTTTAGTTTGTGCGATAAAATCCAGCTCAGGGGCTCAGACAGTAAGACAACTTGAAGTATCTCAGGTATTACATTTACATTCCTTTGGGTAGCCTGAGGGCTCTGATGACCCAGATCCCCCAGTACCTGTCAGTTCACTGCCATGTTCCACAGTGAGCTGCTCCAAAGGCATCCCACTCTCCTTCTCCTACCTCACATAAAACCACCTCACATTCTTCTATTACGAAAAGAACCATTTGCTTGTAAATAAGTGCACAAATAACCAACTTCAGTGGGGCTGCTTCATTGTTTCCAGTCACACTTAAGACACATCAACCAGTGACTTATTCTTAAATCTTTCATTACAAGAAAAGGAGCTTAAATGTTTATCTAGTAAAGCCTCTTCATAATTGTACTCAAAGTCATCTCATTAAGGATGCCCCTGAAAAGACCCTCTGTAGTGCATATCTATGCTGGGAAAGGTAAGAAGTAGAAGCTGTCTGGACCTACGGTGGACTTGTCTCTGCCTTGCATGGTGACAGACATGATTTGTGTTAAAACGTACTACCCTGCTGCCTTCAAAAATGCATGTGCATATTAAAACTAATCCATAAAGAGGAATTATTATCATGTTGCAAGAAACTGAACTGGCAGGTTGTGGAAGGTGGAAGCTCAAACTTTAATGAGATCAACCTTCTCGGCTCCTCCACATAGCCAGTGAAGAGAGAGCGCCCTCCAGAACAGCTGAGTCAGCCTTGACTCCCCTGAGCAGAGGACATCCTCCCTCTCTTTCTTTTCCCTTTACTGAAAACAAAATGTGTCTAGGCAGGATTGCCTCCCTAGGCAAAAATGTCCTTTGGGAATATCTCCTAGATGTAAAAATTTCCACAGAGTCATTTATTTTACACTGTGCTTTATGGAAGAAAAGCTGCTTAAAATGAATGAATTTTAATATGCAAACACTCATTTATAGCTGACTTATTAAAGATTACATTACTGAAATGTCTTAAAACCCACCAACTTTTCTGATAAAAAGGAATCAAATTTCATGTTCCTGCTACCATGTTGCTTAAGTTACTGGTGATTTCACTTGGAGCCACAAAAACTTCCCCCTTTTTAAAATTAAACCAATTGATGCATTCTTCATATACATATTCTTTAAGACACATTAAATTTTGGAGGGTTTTGGTAGCAAAATGACTTTCACATTTGCTTGTGTACCAGGGCACGGAAAATTTCGTGTCTAAGACTGATGATCTTTCCAAAACCATTTGTCTTCTAACAGGCAACCATATCTTTGGCTGCTTCCCAGCTGCTGAATTCTAGTAAAAGGCTTTTGTAAGAAAATGGAACAAATGCATTCTTACAGCGGCCCCACTTTTTCTTTTTCAATATTTATAAATATGTACTGTAAACAATTAAACCCTGGTCTTTTTTCTGATTTTCACTTCACAAAGAAGTAGTACAAGACCTCTTTTTGTTGGCTAAATATTCTCTCAGTGTTCTTACCTGACCGACAAGCAATGTCAACGTCCTTCTCAAAATCAGTCTGTAACAAGAAACAATGAAATGGGACAACCATTATTAATTGAAAACTAAACCACAATACCTTTTGCCAACTAGCGCTTCCAAAATGTCCTACTTACAGAGTCATAGTCTCTTAAAAGTGGTTTCTTGTTGCTGAGAAGGTGAAGTGTATTTTTTTAGAACAGCAGAGCTTTACAAAGTTTCCTAAAGTATAACTGGGTGGCTTTCAAAGTATGTTGCCTGACCAGAAAAAATAAAATAAAATAGGGGGAAGTAGAGTTTATACTTTTAATAAAATGATACATTGTATAGGGTTATTTTTTATGGAAGAATACCTTCTACATCTCATAGAAGGATCATCTTTAAGGAAGATTTTCATAGTAATTTTACAAACAGAAGTATGGAAAATACTCTGCAATACAAATTACTGTGAATAAGTGCAATCCAATTAGTCAACCCTATCTGACACATCACCAATTTGTTATGAAGTGGTTATCTGTTATATAACATTCTGTCTCTCCTTGCTACTAATGTAGTTATGTGAAGCTTTCTCTCTCTGAAAAGAACTATTATTTATTTCATTGGGCAAAAGTAAATTTTAAGAACTATGAATTTTAAAAGCTGAAACCCCAAGCACACTTTTCTTAGTTCAGCAAAAGTACTTATCCTGTTATAGAAATCAAGTAATCTTAAAATAATGTTTTTTTCAACAGAATGTTTATTACATAAAAAAATGTTTAATAAAGGTGACCTTCTTCTTGCTTGTGAAGTCCAAACATTGGATTCTTTTTAATTCATCATCTTTTGAAGGGCATCTGCTTGCTGAGTCTTGCATTTTTTCAGGCCCTGCTCCTGTCCCCATTATAGTCAATGGCAAACTGTCATTGAAAGTGAAGGGACCAATATTTTGTCTTAATATACTACCTAACAACATTAGTAAATCCAAACCAGTACACTAAGTCATTCACTGTCTGTTGATTCAAGCCACTAAATAGACTCCCTTTCTAGATTCTCTAACACTTTCTCCTTGTTTGAATTAGTTTGATAGGAACATTTTCCAAGGCTTCATGAAGGGAAGATTCTCGAACATATCAGTGCTCTTTACACCAACACCAGAAAAAGCCGTGATATATTACTAGAGTACTTTCTCATTTTCATATGTAAGAATATTTTGTCACAGAGAACACTAGTGAAAGATACTAATTCATTGCAATCCACTAAATGATCACACCAATAATCTAAAACTTGCTAAGAGATTTAATGAATCAGGTAATGACCTAAAGAGATTTATGCTTAAAAATGGTGTTAATATTTCAGCTGTGCATACTTGCAATGTACAGTAATGTAAGTTTTATTCTTTTGGATAGGAATACTAAATTAAGAGTCAAAATAAAAAATAAAAGCTAACCATTATTTGAGCATGTCCATTAGGAAAAGAACTCGAAGAATCTGCATTGATTGGATCCTGGCAATTTCTCAGTCGACATCTGAATGCATCTTGAACCTGTGAAAACAATATCTCATACTGATTCTTGTGCAACATGATATACTCTACCTCTATTAAAAATTAAATTAAACCATATGCATGACTTTAACATATGTGATAAATCAGAAGCAGTAAATATAAATGCTTATTTCTGCCATTTCATACATTTGCCATATTTTGTGGCTGGGGGGGGAACTGAGAATCTGTCAGTCTATCGCACCAAGACATGGCATGTCAGTCTATTGCATCAAGACATCGCAGAATTAGATTTGTCTACAGGCAGAAGTAACTGGTGGTCAGTGATGATCTGATACTCAAGTTAAATCGGTCTTGGGTGTTAGTACTTGGCTTTGTCTTCTCATTCAGTTTGGTACACATATGATAGGAAGACTAATAGATAAACTATTAAGCATTACAAAATAAAATACATCTTCTCCTTGATAAATGTAAGATGCTTGAAATTCAGTTCTTAACAGTTACTATAATTAGATACTTTGTTCTCTCTTAATTATACTTTACAGAATAAGCCAATTTGAAAGACGTTACTAATGCCAGTCATAAGCTCTAACTCTATGTATAGGGAATCTCATGCATCTTTTCTAGGAGTAAAACTATTCAGACCATGTAAAGATCTTAAGTATGAGCATAAGAAGAAGAAAAGCACAGAGCCCAGTAAAGTAATTTTGAAGACTTGTCCCCAAAACACAAGTATATCTGAGGAATTATCTTTAATTATCTTTCATAGGAAAAGCTTTTGGTTTTCTATCATTTGACTTTGAGTAGAATGTATGTTTAAAGAAAAATTATTATGTCAGAAAGATGTGATTCAACAGAGAGGAACATTCAAAAGAAGAATGCAGTTCTTGTTTGCTGACAGTAGAATGGAAATATATTTTGTTGCTTTCTCACACATATAATAGTAGGGACAGCAAGGCAACTTTCACAACAGATAGGAATATTTTTACCAATATTTTAACAGCAGGGAGAGAAAATTTCTTGGAATGAAAACCTAATTTGTTTCACTTCAATATGTATCCTCAGGTACATTCTAATACAGCAGTACAATCTAAGCTTTAAAATATGACCTTTCATTCCAGAAGTATCAATATTTGTAACCTGATCACAGGACATGACTTGGTAAACAGGAACTTAGTTGGGTTACCTCCAAGCAAAATAAACTAGTATAATTTCTTGTTTGAATATGAAAACACAAAGAAATATCTACAAAAATCTACATTCCATTTATTGTCTTTAGAAATTACTGGATGTCTCACTCAGAGCAATTAAAAAGAAGAAAATTGTATTCTACTCATGAACATTTTGTGAAAAGCACAAGAGGATAATTCATTAACTGTTGCTGATGAAAAGGTGGCTGTTTTCAATATGTCGTATTCTACTGCAAGCTGTACAAGAGCTTTCACAAAGGGAAAATGAATTTTTTAAAAAATAGTTTAGTTTTGCAACTAGGAAACATTATTTTAAAGTGCTCAGTCCTTAAGTGAGTAAGAGTGTTCTGCAGTCTTGATAAGTGTCTGTTGCAGGTGGAGGAAGACTAATATAGAGCAGAAAGAAGAACGAAGGTGGGAAGATTTGGATTGATTTCAAGACATTGAGACTTCCCCAATGTGGTAAGATCATGTAAAATGTGCTTGACCTGTAGCGTGAGTCAGATTCTGATTTTAAGCACTGCACTTCCTGTGGTTTTCTATGTGTTTAACATTAATTTAATCTGGTATCTCCCAAGTGTTGCAGATTAAATCTAAGACTTCTTTCATTTTATCAATGCTGAAGTCAGGTCACACTTCAGACTTTGTGCTCTGGCACATTGATTTGACCAAAAAATAAAATAAGAATCCTTCCCTCCAATGTACCCTAGCTGTGCTGAATCTCGTCTCAAGCCTTATGATGTTTGACTCTAAAACAATATTACTTCAGAAAACACTATGCGACCTCTCCCTCTATGCAGTGGCCCTCCTTATTTTTGCGACTCTGTGTTCATGACTTCGGTTCAGACAGCTCCAGAGATCAAGAACCTGATGTCCTACTTTCACTATCTTCTATACTAAGGCAGTAAATCTTGATGTTAGGATCCTCTTCAATGTGCATGTGTCTTACAGTATTTCTGAATTGCAAGCAGCATATTATTTGAATATGTTAACGGAATGTCAAATGTAGCTGTATCCACCATACCGACATATGTCGCAACTCCTATGTGTCCTCACACAAGTCAGGAACAAAAAGGCTGAAGTTTCTAAATACCAGCTTATTTTCCTAAACTGCTTGCTCAAACTTGTTGAGTATGTACAGACTGTGCTGTCTTTACATTTTACTTTGAAACATAATCTTGTTTCCTCCCCCCACCCTTTTAACATCAAGTTACAAGATTTTCTTGGAGCCAGGCAGAGCAGGAGACAGATGTGATGAACGTGCAGATACCAGGGAAGTGGTTTCCTTAGCAACAGTAACCAACTCCAAGCTTTTATAACTTACCCTCTCCCTACTCATGCACTCTATTTTTCTCCTGTGATACAGAAATGTGGGCTTTAGACGCCAACGATGCATTTAATCCAAATGTTCTTTAGTCAGCAGAACACAGCAAAAGGGGAAAACACACGTGGGTTCCTGCCATCACTAGCATTAATGGGAGTTACTCAGTGTGATTCAAATTAGCTTTAGACAATCTCATGTTCAAGCAGGTCAGGCTAATCGTTTTGCTCTGATGGAGAAGCTTCAGCACTAACATCTCCTATAATGCTCTACTCTGTGACACGAACTCACCATCTTCCACAGCTCAATTAGGCATTTAAACAGCAAGAAGAGAGAAAAAAAATACTAGGCTCTCTGGACTAAGAAGGGAACACAAATCAATAATATCCAGCTCTTAACTTCACATTTTTCTATCATAATTTCCAAATGGTCTATAAGAGGCCTCATGCTGAAGAAGTATTATATTTATCTTAGAAGCTAGGAAATGGAAGCATAGATTTAACGATTTAATGTCTTTCCAAAAAACATGGATGAAGGGCAGAAACAGACACAACATTTAGTTCTCTTCTAGTTGCATGTCTTACTCAGTGAACCTCCCCGGCTTCGTAACGCAGCTCTTGTCACATAAGACATAGTAGGGAAGCTGAAAACTGTTTCCATCATTTATGTTTATAACAATATAACTAAGAGGAAAAATGGAGGTTTTATATATATAATTTTGAAAATATGTGTCTTTTTGTAATATAGTGATAATAAAGGCATAGTAAAGCAGGGCTGTTCATTTTTCTTTGAATTTTATGGTGATATATTCCACTCCTTTTTTTTTTTTCTAGCAGTCAGAATTATTGTTTTGCCTGTGTTGGCATGCTATATTAGATCAATCTTATAGGCTATAACTGAGATAGCTTTGTAGCTGTCATCAAGAGTGACAAATATGCTGGCAGGGGTTCCTTGACAGGCACTGGCAGAACAAAATGCTTTTGCAGACAACATAAAGTAACAGACTCTTTCAGCTGGGGAGGTGCTCTATGCAGTGCAAGGACTGCATGACACATGGTGTGTGATAGTCACTCTCTTGGTTTATACTCACCCAAAGGTATCTGGAGCTAGAAAGCCAGACTCTTTAGAGCCACATTGAAACATAACTTACTGGAATTATGTCTCTTTCTATGTAGGAACTTGTTGCCATTAAAAAAAATACGTCTTTGCTGCTGCAGGCTCGTCCATGTAAGTGCAGACCATATACATTTTTCAAACAAAAACTTGTGTCAGGTGCAGCAACTTTTACTTTGCTGTTTCTGAAGAACTTTCTACTAATTTCCTTTTCCCATACATATATATATAAAAATTAGTTCCTGAAGTGTTTTACCCAGTTTACCATTTAAATCCGGAGGACTAAAAAAGATTCAGTGTGTTCTGTCAGACACGGTTCAAACAGCTGTATGCCTAGGCTTCTTTGTCTTCCACCACCACCACTATCACCATCTTGACTGAAGGTAACATACTGATTAGTGAATAAATTGTCTCTGTATATTTACTTCCACCTAAATTGTCATGACTGAAGAAAAAACTTCTTCCTCTTTTTAACAAGGGATGAGCTTAACAAACCTACGTGTTCTTTGGGCTTCATCAGGTAACCTTCTCATGAGGTAATTTTTTTTTAAAATACCATGTAGATTGATTAGCTGTTTTATAAAATGCCTTTCTTCTATAATTGCAGTGTTAGGACCAGGAGCTGTAAGTGCCAAGACTGACCTGTGGTAAGAACTCCTTAAGTGGTTAAACAAAGTAATGATTCTTTGCCGTTAGATGAGATACACATATGTGATCTGCTAAAATATCAATGAATAAAGTACATCATAACTAACTGATTGCCTACACACACAAACAATCAAGATTCTAAATTCTTGTATAAAATTATTCATAAGCATTTTTACATATTGCTTGCACTAGTACCAGTGAGTTAAAAGCAGTTCAAGTTAGCCTATGAATTTGAAAATCAGTTTTCTTACAGAAAAGTAATTCCACGTCTAACGCCACAGTCCTATCTCTGAGTAGAGTTAGACAAGAATATTTCCATGAGATGTTCAGTGATATTGAAGTGCTGCCTGGGAATGAAGCATTTGCAGCAAATAGTGTCATTAGTTTAGGGAACCTGTCCCACGCTCAAAGCTTGGGGCATTGAGAGAAGATGCCCATTCAATTTAATCTTCAAGCAGTTGAAATATTTTTGTTTTCTATTCAGCTTCTGCATTACTGCACTGAAACAGGCTTCAATGTCTGAATTGCTATGTTATGCTCATGCATTTTGGCTCTTCTTTTGACAAAATCAGTGACTAATAAGCAGAAGTGTGTTGCAACGTCTCTGCATTCTCACAGGTGAGATAACAAAATGGAATTAGGACATAAGGAAATGGAATGAATCTGCATCAGGGGAAGTTCAGATTGGGCATTAGGAAAAAGTTCTTCACTGGGAGGGTGGTCAGTCACTGGAACAAGCTCCCCAGGGAACTGACTGCAGCACCAAGGCTGTCAGAGATCAAGGAGTGAGAAAACTCTTAGTCATATGGATAAGTTTTAGGTAGTCCTGTGAGGATCAGGGAGTTGTACTTCAAGATACTTATAGGCCTCTTCCATGTTTAGACATTCTATAATTCTGTGAAAGATAATGCTGTTTATACTGCTTTGGTTTTGAAGGTTTCATCTGCAATCTCAAGTTAATATTTCTTTTATAATACATATAGTTCTCCAGGACAGTAAGTGGGAAGTGGTAGGCCCTTTCAAGGCTAATTAATGTATTCCAACGGAAATACAAATTTAATCAACCGGAAAATCAGCTTGGAGCTGCCATTTTTTCTACTGAAAATAGTTGTAGTGTCTTACCATTTTACTAAAAGAACACGTAAAATGATAGCTTCTAGATCTACTTCTCTGAAGAGAATGCCCTCTTCTGCAGATGTAAATTGTATGGAGAAATAAAATGTTGTAGAAAATAAGGGAATAGCAAGACAGTTCCACATAAGAAATTTGTTCTGAATATGATCTCATATTCTGCATGTATTTTTAACTGGACCAAAATAAAAAAAAAAAAAAGAAAGAAAATATATTAAAGGAGGTAAGCCGCTTCCACCATGAAAGCTGTTTAGGAAAAACAAAAGTTCACAGGCCCTAACAGCTTGAATAAAGTGGGATCGAGTCACCACAATGGAAGGTGTTGATTTCTGCAAGATATTGATGTTTTTTTCTTAAAAACTGAAATCTTCATTCTTTGATAAGATAATCATGTATGCATACTGTATAGCATAGCAGTGTAAAGTCCCAGAAAAATGGTACAATATTGAAAGATTGAAATAAATTATGTAATCCATGTTTCTTTTTCATTAATATAGTGAGTTTCAACGTTTATAGGGTGTGAATGGTGAAAACGAAAACCACTGTGTGAGTTTCCTCACTCAGTTTTGACAATCACCCTTTCTTGAAATATCTTCCTGGTTTTTTATTGCTTGTGAATAACTCTTGTCAGTCACAAGGAACCATGCTAGACAGTGTAATTTGTTTTATTGGTATGGTAGATATCCTGAAGTTCATAAGTAGCTAACACATAGGTATGCCAGTGCACCAGGTTGCTGCACATTTTTGACAGATGGTCCCACTACCACAGATCTGTCATCAAAACTGCTGTGTTACTGCTCTCGAACCTATCTCGATAAAAATGTAGGGTTAGTTAGCAGGCTAGATAGGTTAGAGAAGCTGTCACCGGAGCCAGATTAATGAGACCTTGTGTGTTAGCTTTGACATCAGTTTTCGGGGGTAATGAATTCTGTGGTGGGTGGCAGGGAGCTGTGAAGGACAGACTGGGGCAGTAGCTTTTCCTTGCTATTCTCAAAGCATTCATCCGTCTTCATCTTCACTGTCCCCATAACTTAAGCATGTTTCCTTAAGTATGTACTTGAGTTTGTAGGACTGAAAGGGTAGATCTACACCAACATAACACCTCATGTCCTTGTATCCTTTTTTAGGGACAGGAAAAGCAGAAATCATTTTGTGTCTGAAACAGTTTTAGAGACTATGAAAATCTATAGCCTTTGGTCTACAAGAAAAGGGCATTCATGTTAGCATTTCCCCATACTGACAATATTGTTAAAGCCTAACAGTTTAATAAACTGAACTGGGGATTGATTAAAAGCCACTTTTAATTAAGTGAGTACAGTTTTATACTGAAACCAGCATTCTACACCTGGAATTACCTGATCTTCTCCCTCTCTCTTTCACTTGTTCCTCTACATCTAACTCTAAAATGCTTTTCTCTTTCTATATATATTTATATTTCCACAGTGCAAGCTGCATATAACATTAAAGAGTAGTCAAGAGATAACAGGAGCTCAGCCCTTTAGAGAACCGGGAAGCCGTTCCTCACCTCCCTTCGGAGAATACAATGGACCATGACAATAACAAAGCCTTGTAATGAATCAAATACTGCAAAAAGTATCTGAAACAATATTGATCTTTTGTCTGTCATGGCCAGAACTGCAGACATCCAGGTCAGGGCTAGAAGTGGCAGCACCACACAGGAACTCCAAAGAGATGCCCTGTTGAAAAAAGAAGATAAAAGCAGCATTGTAATATTGTAAAAAATTATTAAAAGCTTACTATTAAAATAAATCATATATAAGGATGGCACTTTATCAAGTTAACTTGAAAATCACAGACAAGAATGTAACAGTGTCATACTTTATGTTCTAAAGAATATCCTATATTCATTTAATAAACATAGTTGCAAACTTTTTTTGTTGTTGTTAAAAAGTATTTAAACATGCTCAGCACTATATACAGTGTTAGCAAACACAGTTGTCATCATCAAACTATTGTCTCACATGCACCGTATAAGATTTGTAACAAGAAGATGTAAATGATCAGGACTAACATGGCATTACTGGCGGTGGTGGCTGACAAAGCTGTTGTTGAAACTACTCCACACTTGGCACATTTGAGCGTCAAACCGCTATGAGGCTCACTCATCTGACTGCAAACAAACAGAACACCCACAAAAAGAACAAAATATTGAATTGTCACCAAAAAACGTTGCTACTGAAACTTAGCTTTTAAATATGACGTCATGCAGAAAAAGTAAGTAGACTTATTCAGGATGAATGCTCTATATTGTTGCAGAACTGTACTTTGCACTCTACATTATTGTTAGCTTTAAACATTAATGCTATGGGGCTCCACTTCATGCAGACTCTATTTCTTCCATTTAAGCTATAAAAAGCCCCAAATATCCAGTGATCAAAACTGCTCACTACACTAAAGTAAACATAAGCACGTGCTGGGATAGACACACAAAGTGAAATCCCTCTATTCAGACCTGCTAAAAGACCATTATATCCAAAATTGCTTGAGAAAGAGTACAGGACACTTAAAGGAATAGTATGTTACAGAGCATTAATAAAAAAGGGAAAGAAACCTGGAAAATATATTCAAGCATCAAAATAGTATAGTCGTACTGTATAGTCAGATTTGTATGAGTGATTTGAATAGTGCACTAACATCTGGAGTGATTTTATTCATGCCATATAAAGGTCTGAATACAGGGCTTGAAATGCATGGAATCTGGTGAAATAAGTATCAGTTGGTACTAAAAAGGGGGTGACCTCTTTTGCATTTTAATAAAACACAGTACACAAGCATTAAGCTCAAGCATTTTGTAGGGACAATTGTACCTTGGCACCTGTCAGAAGAGTTAAAGGGCAAATCTGGAATTTAAATTTGTTTTTACATACAGCATGCATTTAGCTTCCTGAGTCAACTAAATAAAACTTTTGCTATTCCTTCTCTTTCTGCTGTCAGTGCCAGTAATCACAGCTGACTAAGATGTGACAGGAAGGGTGCTTTACCTATTCCCAGCCAGAAAGTGAAGACAGGTAACACTTCATTTTCCTTCCAACTACTTTAACCAACAGAAATCCTTTTTATTGCCAAACCCAGTATTCACAAGTTTTTTAACATACTGTCCAAAAAAAATCAACTCTAGTGGTTTAACTTTACATAAAAAGTCAAGTGTATTTTCCATAAAAATGCATTTTTTTCACATAAAAAACCCAATCAGAACTATGACTTTGTATAAGATGATTGTGAGATGTGAAAAGAACTGAGTGAGTCCACATAAGTTTACACTAATTAAATATCCACATTAACGAATGAACTAGAAAAAATGCATTGAGTAATGTTAAACTAAGCTTGGGAATATACTTCCCCTCTTTGCTTGGCAATTCTTCAACGTTACCAGACTGGATTATTCTCTTTACCTCTACAGATCTCTTCTGAATCTTGCAAATAATAATAGAACTTGATGTGTATATAAACCAAATATGATCTTTCTGGCTGTGCATATATATATGCTGCCCCTTGTGTCATGAGAATGGTTGAGATCCATCAAGATACTGTTTTTTTTCACCACTTGTTGATTCTCCTTATGCTTATTAAGGTGGCAAAACCCATATGGAGTTAGTGTATTTTTCCCCATTCACTGCTTTAAATCGTACATAAATGATTTATACAGCTGAACATTTGACTGAACTTTTGAATATAAGTTCAGTAAGTTCAATGTTTGCCAGGAAGAATGAAGTTGCCTTCCTGAGCATGGCTGGCATTAGATACTTGAGAAATGAATGACAATCCCCTTTCTAGAGGAGATCAAATGCTACAACAATTTCTATGCCTCAAAGAATGACTCCAGACCTGTCATCTGCCAAGTAGTATCAAAGAATGCTGTTGCCAAGCCACCATCTCATACTATCACAAAAGTTAAGATTGTTTCTCATTAGGGTACGTACATGCTTTTCCAGAATAGCTGGATTGTTTCTGACAGAATAACTTCTAGTTCTTTGTTCATTTATTTTAAAATAAAATACCTATTTATTAAGCTGCACATTGTTAGAAAGCAAGTTATTTGTTTCATCAGGAAAGTATAAGCAAATAGTTGAGTAGGTAAAAAAAAAAAAAAAAGCAGTTTAATCTAAACCTCAATATCCTTTAAAAATATGCAGACAAACTCGTGGCTGCTCCAACTCCATAAAACACTGGAATTAGAACAGATGTAAATTTGAATTGGTGATTATTACTATTCCTAAAATAATTTGGATAGTTTTACAATATTCTAGATTTCATTGATATTGTTACAAGTGAATGTTGATGGAGTAATGTAGACAAAAGCAAGGTTAAGAAATTAGTAGTTCTAATGAAAAAGGAGGAAATAAGAAAACAAAATTAAAGCTTTCAGTATATATTTGTCAGAATGAGGGTGAAAGAGCTGAAAACAAGAAAGATTTAATCAAATTAATATTAAATGCAAATCACATCAGCTGAAGTATTTACCATGAATTTGCTCATCTAACCAATGAACTGAACTTATTAGGAATGCTACTGTTAGTGAAATGGTAAAATAACTCAGACTGAAGCTGTAATAAGTTTACCCATAACAGTAATATACAGTAGAATTAAGATATCATTGCTTATCATTGGTAGAAATGCAGCTAGCCCACAAGACAATATGAAAACAAGTAGCTATAAAAAAACAATTACTCAAAGGTTAAATATATTTTCATAAGGATTAAGGTGATGATGCACTTGTGAAATATTTTTCTCCAAGACGGAATGAGTCTAGATTTGCTGCTGCGCAACTTCAAATAATTGTCATCCACTGAAAAAGTTTCTGATACCACCACTGTCATAATCCTTTATTCTCACAGTAACAAACAAAATCTGGATGTAAATGCATGCAAATTACCAGTAACACAAAATTTCCATTTACCTTTTTTTTTTCTTTTAAAACTTGTTATTTACTTTGGAATTCTGTTACACTAACTTAGAATATACATCTATGTAAATATGGATGTAAGAACACACGCAATTTTTTCATACAGTCAGAATGGCAGAATAACATTGACCTTGCTAAGGGATATATTGTTGCAAAATGTATAACAGTTTACACTAATGAGTAACATTTCCCACCATAGTAATTAAATCTGACAGCTAGAAAAAAAAAATCGTTCTTTCAGCACACACAGTTCATACAACTCTTTTCCTAACTACGACAACTGTACATGTGTGACGATCTTGTGAAATCTCCACTCAGCATTCTTTAAACCTCATTCTTACTAACTTAATACTGTTGTACTTGTGTTTTATTATATTTAGCTTGTTTAGTTGCCTTCCCTCAGGATAATGCAACAGTAGCTTTTGAGATGAATGGAATCTGTTAGACACACTGTTACAGGGATATAAGAGTCCAAAAGCACAATCAAAAGGACTTTTGGTGAATATCTGTAATTGGAAATTGGTGATACAATGTCATATGCTTTAAAATAACCTAGTTGTTGCTTACCCCGCTCTGTGTTTGAGCTTTTTATCTAGGATTCCATCTCTGGAAACAAGTTTATTAAATACCAAAATGCCAATCACCATGTTGACCTGTCAAACAGAAAACAAACAGTTGATATTTCAGTGCCTGAAAGAAAATATTTTGTCCTGTTACTTCAGAAGAAGGCTCTTGCAGGCCTGCAAAATACCTCCTGTTAACATTTCTGAGCATTCGTTCAGAAGTTGTGTAACACCATTGCTGAGTACACCAAAAGGCCATATTCTTAAACGGGTGACACATACACACACTGCCACAGGCTTATTTTTGAATCTTGAATAATTCTTGGTATCGAGTTATATGTTGATATATCAAGTGTACATGTCTGCTAGCCAGAAGCTTGACTGATACAGCTTAAATAATTCCTCAGTTTTAATTGCAGTGATTTAGTCTGTTCCAGGAAAACCATGGCATTTGAGCTGTGAGCATGGAGAAGAGCTAGTCAGAGCACACGATGGCCATCACTCTTTTTTAAGTGTTTACAGCCCATATGGGTGTTCCCACTTATGCAGAATTGGCCTGTGGTTTTCCATATCTTCTTAGACATTAGTCATTGTCTATGTCATTCACCAAAATGCCAGTCTTGAGCCTTGTTTGACTGCAGTTTCCTTTTTTTTTTTTTTGTGGGCCAAATGAATGCCTGAGGTAAGTCTGTTTAGCTACATTAAAGTAAAGCTGCTATGATCAAATATACGGGTTGAAGACCTAATCTTAAAAAAAATTTAAAAAAAATCAAGTGTTTCAGCAGTCAGACTTTGTTATTCAATGGACTTACTAATGGCATTTAATGGACAACTTAATGACAGGTATTATCCATTTGTATTAGTGAATTGAACTCTATGAACCTATTTGCACAGCCCTGCAACTATTAACTAAATGTTCCTCCTTTTTTTTATTAGCAAAGTGTAAATCTTTTTTCAAACAGATTTTTCAAGACCTGTGCCAAAATACCTAACTGTTACCAGTCTGTCCTGCCAACTCTTTTCCAGCTTTTCTTATTATCACTTTATTTTCAGCATTTACATTTTTCAGCTGATTTTATATAATTATTTTTCTTCATACACTTAGCCTTAAGTGGCTGCATGGAACAGCTCCTTCTACAGCTACTAGTTAATGGTAGGGCAAACTGTGACTGTGAACTTCAAACATCACTGAACAAAGCTTGCCAATTACACAGAGAACATATAGTTCCATGTGAAAATTATGACTGGCTTTTTGTAAACATCCTTGGCTCCTCTATCATGACAGAGACTGTGAGTTGTACAGAAGGATCCTGGCTTGACTCCAGGCAATGATGAGACAAACTCCATGGGAGTAGTAAACATCCATTTCAGGAAAATCTATGTAGCTAAATGGCTGTATCTTTGGTGACTACTAAGACTGATTCTCTTTTGCAAGAGAAAATCGGAAATAACCAGTGCTGATGGAGTCATCCTCACACAAAATTGGTGGAGTAGAAAGAATTAGATTCAAAAGCTGTAAGGGAAAAATACTAAGCAAATTGTTGTAAAAAAGACCCACATAGACTGCAGAGCAGATGACGGATAGTCAATGGTACATGCAGGGTGCAATTCATCTTACCCTAAAGTAGTCACCTGAAATACTTCTGATGGTTTGAGTCCTAAAAGTGGGTATTTCTCTCCACTGACAATGAAATATGGCTGAGATAACTCAGATACAGAAATCTACATTGCGGATGTCTACAGTTAGGCAAAGTGAATCCTACACCTAAATGCATTTCCAGAGATATTGAAGATTAATACACAATCAGGTAACATTTCTCAGCTATGATGATTTTTTTTTTCTTTGCCTTCAAAAGCAGTAGCCATGGAGAACTTTCTGGCTGGTTCCACTCCTCCTGTTGCTTTTGCTGGCAGAGCGATATTCTGCCAAGCAGCACCCTATCAAGACTGTCACTGAGCTTCACAAGGGCGGTGACAATTGCGTAGATGCTGTTGATAATAACTCAGTGATGCCTGTAACAAGTTTTCTGTGCCAGCAGTAAGTAAATTATTCTTCCACAGTTTACTGTGTAAACATGGAGAGACAACTCGTATAAAGAAGTGGTATAATTAAATGAATCATGCATTCAAAATACTGAAGTACATTAACCAATACTGAGCTCGGTATTTACAGTAAAGTGTAACACTACTGTATAGCTAAGCTTTTACAATTTAAATAGCACATTCCATCATTTCATATGAAAATACTGGAAATTATATTAGCGTTTACCAAGACAACAGCAGCTGCAGGTCCAACGAAAGCATAAAGTAGTCCTCCTTCAAGTGACAGCCAACAGCTAGAAAGAACATTAGAGAAGAACTAACACAAATTAAAAAATAAGTATAACACATTGCCAAGAAAGCATTAATAATTACTACAGTGTGGGATTCTTCCAGTGTATGTTCAATCCTGCACGTAGATATTCATATGCATAGGTAAAAAAAGAATTACTTTGTTGATACAGTAACGCAGAGTGTTGAAAGTTATTTACATTACTAGTTTTTAAGGTTTCAAAAGTTTTAATGTGAATTAAACATATACTGAAATGCCTAAAATGTATTAAGAGCGGAATAGAAAACCAGGCTGCAAATCTTTATTGAATCTCCTCTAATCAGGTATGATGAGTTAACTGAACAGGACTTTCCAGGTGGGTATCTAGAAACATTTCCAGCTGACAATGTGTAGCAGTTCTTCTCTTAAAACAATGAAAAGTCAAGGACCTATGACGTAGAACTTTGGTGAGAACAAGCTTCTATATACAGGGGTTGGATTAAATGATGTCTAAGCTCCCTTCCAGCCTAGGCCATTCTATGATTCTATGATTCTATGATTCTATATCTTCTCTTGTGTAATTTAGTAATTGCTATTAGAACTAGGTCTTTCAGACAACACTCCCATTAAAGAAACATCATATATGAGCTAACTCTTCTTTGTTCTCTGGAATATTTTGCAAACAAGTTACATGTATATTTTACAGTGTCTGAAAACTATTTTCTGATGAGTTTGTCATAGTGCATCAGGGTTTTCACTGAAAATCATTGGATTTCCAAACACAGGGTGCTTATAGAATCAAATGCGAAATATTTGGTACACCATGATGTAAAGCTTTCCTTATCTGCAAAAGATCAGGAGCTTCACACACTGAAGTAAATGCAGCTGTGCTGCTTTCCCAGTGATTACACATTCAAGAACTATGTGTTTATTTGAATGCATGATCACACCTACATATAAGAAAACTCAAGTAAGACGCATTCAAATAATTCACTTGGATCTCAAATTCAGAAACTCTCACACCAGAATCATATGTATCTTCTTTATTTTCCAGTGCTGTTTCTGTACTGTTGAAAACCAAGTAAATTAAAGGCAAGCACTTTGTAAAATTAATGGTCTGTTACAGCTGGAATTCTAACTGCAAAGAAGAAAAGTGTTTCCTGTTGTGATGAAGCCATGTGAAATTTGCCACACGTACCCAACCGCATCAGCGTGCTAAATTCTGGAATGATAAATTGATGCATATAGTTTATATCTGCCTCACTGTTAAAAAGGTAACACATTTCAGGCTATTCAGTATCCTACCTCAAAAACGAGATACAACAATAATGTCCAATGAATTTTTTATCGTCAAAGAAAAATGCTTTCTTAATTTTCTGCATCTTTTCTTACTATTTTTCCAAAAGTGAGTTTATTTATGTTGAGAGACTGAAAACACAGGCTTCTGAATGGGAGGAATATATTCACAGTGCATTGCCCTACCAGTATTTAGTTAGTGAAGATGGTCACTCTAAATAGCTAAGATATAGTTTGAATGTTCATGTTTATTGTGAGATAAAAACATCACTTCATAAAAGTTATTGATGTATTGCACTTGAAACATAATTTTAGTTACCTGTGCTGATAAAAAGAGTCAACAAAAGGTTTTTTAAATAAAAGTAAAACAGTTTCTACCACATAAATCATTATGACTAAGATAGAACTGTTCCCTTGCTGCCCCATGCCCTCAGGTAAAAAGGCTGTTCAAAAGAGTGGCTTTCACTCTTTAGAGGCAGAGTTGGATAAAAATATAGAGCTTGTCTTCTCTTCTTTACACAATCTGAATTTTTAACAATCTGGATTCTCAACAATGTGTGATGTGCTTATTGCAATGTATTCAATAGCTGCCAGTTGACAAATTTGAAATGCATGTTTTCCCAATAATTTTCTGCTGAAAACTTTCTGAAGACAGATTCTCAGGTATCTTCTTACACCATAAGGCAATTGCCGTCATTTTTAAATTGTTTTTTCTTTCCTGTTCTTTTCCTTTGTTCTGATAACTTTTTCTATGCTTTATAATTGTTTTTATTTTGTTCTCCCTTTCTGTATCTTTCTCCCCCATCATCATATAGAAAGCCATATAAATTGATTATTATTAAGAGCATCCACTGGTGGTTTTATGAAATGATGTTACATGGTCATAAAATTCTGCTGAGTGATTAAATATCTGTAGATTTGCTGCTGTGGCCTGTACATTTTGTGAGCTATTTGATGATCTCAAGGAGAACAGTTCCTTCTCTTAGGAGACCAGGACTATGATGGAATTCTATTTTTGTTGATATAATGAATTCCTGGAAGTTATGTGCACTATTCATTATATATAGCATTGTATGTAAACATAAGTAGGTCATGCAGGTTTTTAAGTGTAACTTTTAGTAGTGGTGCTTTCACAGCTCTGTTTGAAGAAAGACAGCAACAATATTTATTAGTTTTGAGGGAAAAAAAAGCTTTCAGACACACAAATCTCTTTCAGATATCCTGAAATGTGTAAAAGCTTGTCACTGTGGTTTCTATTATTTTTAGAAAATCCCTTCAGCTTCTGTACCAGCTTCAGTATAAACATCTGCGTGAAACAGTTTCTACATTTAGTTTAAAATGCACAATAATATAACTGTCTAATAATTAGGACTGAAAGGAAAAGATAATAATCAGAGACTGTTGATCACAGAATTCGGTCAAGAGTGAATGATTCAAGCCACTTCCATCAGTCAAATACTCTCTGAAACTCAGATCTGTTTCAGAGGTCCTGGGTCCTTTGCCCTTTCAGTCAATTTCTTCATGTGTGGGACTATGGGGCTGGAATCAATTCCTTCATTTTCGCTCTTAATTTTCTCCATTTGGAACCGTTGGTTTTAAAAATAGCCTCTCACACACAGTTTGCAACAAGATGCATTTCTGATGGCAGCATGTCTGTAAGTGATTGCAGCCAAAAGTGGGACAAATACACTGTAAGCAGTTAAAAAACTTACACAAGTGCTTTAGGTGGAGGAGGAGAAAGACAGGAGCTCTGCTTTCACACATCAAAACAGTTAAGGGACACAGTCCTTTGCTGGCTTCTAGAGTAAGGTACAGTGTCAGCTGGTGATGGAGGAGGAATCTCCATTCCCTGCATTCCCTGTTTTCCTTATATTATTCTGATATCAAATGCCAAGAAAATGTATTTGCAAACAACATGAGAGAGACGCGGTTTTTTTTACTTTTCAGATACCCTTGATGAATGATTTGTTGCTTTGTCTGAATATTTCAGTATATCCTCTTTTAAAAATGCATTCAGCCCAGGAAGGAAGCAGAAAGCAACATGAACTAAAGCAAGTAGTCACACATGAATAATATCAGTAGAGTAAACGCAACAAGATTGGTCCTGCAAAGGACAGAGCTATATCTCCAATGGAGTATGGACATTGTAATCTTGTGATTGGTAATTATCACAGACTAAATGCTTCTCCAGTCCTGCTTCAAATACTAAATAACAAAACACCCAGCAAGATGAATGCATATTAACTAGAAAAAAAAAAAAGTCAGACGGGCAGGTTCTTAACATAATTCCCAAAGGCTAAGACTGTTGCTTCACAATTTCCACTTTTAAGTGCTGTCCCACACTTAGTACTTCGGTTAGGTAAGCCATTCCTCATGAGAAAAATGCAAGCTCCGTGTTGTCACAATCTAAAACTGAAGAGCTCAGTGGTTAAAGCTAGTATTCAGGAAGAGATTTGATTTTGAACCCTTAACCACCCAGAGCTAGAGCAATGGCTTGAAGCCTCCCCCACCATATGCGAAGATGGTGGGAGACTCAAAGCAGGGAGAGGGAATCCTGATCTCACTCAGTGATGATGCTAAGGAAAATAATTAAGCATTCATTGAAGCAAGGACTTGACCTAACTCATCCACATCTCTGATGAATGCCCTCATTACCAGGCTATAGAGTCATATTTCCTCTCTTTCTGTCCAGATGCATACTTAATTTCTTAGGCAACGTGAGGAGAGCTCCAAACAGGACGACTGAAGGAAATGCACTCTTGCATACATAACGTCTCGATGGTTGGAGTGCTCTTCTGGTAGGAGAGAGGCTCAGCCCAAGCTCCTTCTTCACCAGCAGAGAACCGAAGGGCAGCCTTGCCAAAGAGTGAATTTTCCAGGGTGCTAAATATGCACTGGAACCAGTCAGGTGGCTAAACAGGAACTGCACTGACAAGATGTAAATGAAGTACACAGATCTCCTCCTTATTGTCTCTCAAGTACAGCCTGGTCCAGGAAATGGGCTGGATCAGGCACTCCAGGAGAGAGGGGATGGATGGGGGAGCTATTCTGAGACTTTTGGTAGGGCTTTGCCTCCAGGCAGGTCAGGGGCATTAAATCCAAGGTACATGCTTGGTGAGCAGAAACTCTTGTCAGTACAGTTTTGGACATGTTTAGAGATTGGCAAAGGCTAACCATAATACTGAGTGTTCTCTTTGGTAAATGTATATAACTGTTAAGTGTCTAAGTGGACCTAATCATCAGTGTTTCTAAAAAGCTTTCTACTTCGAAACCTTCCACAAAATCCAAGATCCCCGGTACTCTGCTGAGCAAAGTCCAAGATTGGCTTTTCTCTTTTGTGGACCACTCAGTGACTCTTGGGGCAGTTCCAAGTGTGAATGGATACATGTAGAGCCTTTAGACTATGCTACATAATTCCTGATGGGTATGGCAGTCTTATTAATTATAAACATAATTTATCATTTCAGATTGACTTACTAGTGGGCTGTTCCGTATCCTTTTGTCTTGGTAAAGCCTATCGATATTGCAACCACTAATGCTGGTAAACCTGAAAAATAAAACAAACCAAAATGGTAATAACCATTAGATGCTGAGCAAAATATTACTGTTCTACCTGGACAAAAAAATGACAGGACAAGCTAATGCAAAATGGCCAATTTTACTTGAAATGAATCATTTAACGAAGCACAGTGCTATTGCAGGATTTGTTTTTCTGAAACTCTGGCAGGGAGGAGGACACTGTTTTCTGCCCACAGTGTATCACTCTGATGTAGCTAAATTACTGGTACATTTGATAGGTCTTAAAGTGAACTAGGAAGAGGCTTCATGAATATTCACTGAATGCTTTTTCTCGATTTATTTTGATTTCTTGATATTACACTACTTTGTCGAAAATCTAAAACGTTGTTAAAACGTATTTATAAAAGAATGCTAAGCAATACAGAAGCATAGCTTGAGATAAATTGGAAAGACTCCTAACCTAGTTTTCCTTTTAGTAATGTGCTGTCTACTATCTTTCGGGTTTACTGAAGAAATGATGATATTCTTGATATTGTCACTGCATTAAACATTTCATTCCAATGATTCCAAGGAAATGATTTTTACAGACTTACCCCATCCAAGGCACAGAAAACGTTTCCTTATGAGCCGTGTCCTAATTTTTCCAGTAACAGCCATATATGACTGCCACGCTTCTGTCAAAACCCAACAGAATGAAGCTAAGAAGAAGAAGTGTAAAAATGCGGTGGTTGTGGTGCAGATGCCCTGCAGGGAGCAAAGAGAAGCTCATGCTGAATACTTAGGAACTCTCATTTCTCTTTTCAATTCAAAGAGTTGTCATATTCTATCATCTTGACCTTTATCCTTAGCATCAACTCCCCCTTTACGATGTGGTGGCCACAAAGCGAGAGAGAAAGAAAGAGAGATGTTGACGGGGATTAAGCAGAAGAGATTTTGACTGTTTTCACAAACATGGAGTGTACTGAGTGGTGACAAAGGACACAGAATAAATCCTGCCACCAGACTTTTCTCTACACATTTACTTTGACTGGAGATCATCATAAAACTATTATGGAAAGCAAGTTACAAAGTTACTGATTGTAAAATCTCACAGAGCTGAATAAAGAAAATGCAGGGACACAAACACTCCTAATTGCCAGTTATATTTCTTTCCCTTCCTGCAGAAAGATCCTGACTCTAAATCTGAATTTTAGGAAATAGATTAAGTTAGATTTCTTCGATTTTTTATTCATTTCTTACAGAACTTTAACCTGTTGGAATATACAGACGGAGATCTTTTTAGCCAGATTTAAGTAACATAACCTTAACAATTACTCTGGATATTGTTTTTATGGGTGTCAGTCATTCATTGCTGTATTTTGAGCATATGCAATTGGCTTGCTTTTGTCACTGTACCCCTTAATTAAACTTGACATTGTAGCTTATACAAATGAGCTTCTCGGCATAAACGATGACCTACCCTCCACTGTGTTGCTTAAAATGCCAGTTGCAGGCTATAAAATGCAGTGTGCATTGTACCCCAGAAGAAAAACCACACCAGTAATATTGAGAGTGTACTCATCACAATGTATCCTCTTCACAATTTTAAATGTCAAAATTACATTGTGGTTAAAAAAAAAAATTTCACCTCCCCTATATTAACAGTGCAGAATCATAGTTGATAAATGCAGATATTATTTTTAGGATTATTTCTTTATGCAGTATACACATCTAAAAGCTATCTTACCCAAATGGGATGAAAAGCTAGACAATTTTTTTTACTAAAATCCCAGTTCAGCAAACTATGTAGGGAGAAAATATGCAAGTTCCTAATTACAAATAGATGCCTCCATATACTGTTGAATCAGGGCTGGTAGCTAGAAAAATTTGGGAAAAATAAGATATATATGACATCATACATGTTCATTTTATATGCCTAATTACTTCCAGGACAATTTAGTTTGAATTTTCTCTTGTGCTAATTTTTCTAGATTCTTATCTGAAATCGGTTGTTTTGGATCACTCCAATAGTTATCCCAAATACACGGTCGATGCTGATATCAACTGATATTAGCATTAGCTGATATCAACCTCTGAATTTCCAAAATGTTATGTACTTGAAGAGTCCAAACTTAATGATTTCCTGGTATGAATTTTCAGATGCAACACCTTGTTTTTAATCCTGGATCAAATTGTCAATTTAAATCTGGGGCAAAGGGTCTCTATACAATTACATGCAAGTGAACTAATATTTTTTTAAAAAAAAATTCGGAATGCAAATAGGAAAAGCCACCAGATCCTGGAAATGCACTAGTCATTCCATCCTAGATTTTGCCATTAATTCTTATTACTAATAATCTCTAAAGTATGTAGATTCATAAACTCTATCTGGTTAAAGCCTGACTGATAGCAGTATTTCCTGTATATGCAAAATAAAGACTTTTTAAAAATGAAAGCTATGCAGTGAAACATACAATAAATATAATAGAAAATATGGAAATGTCTTGTCTTTTACCTGCTGGCTCATATGTTAAGAATTCCCACTACGTGACTTCAATTTACTCTCCTATCAATGTTTTTGTAAAAACTAGCATGTTCTGTTGCAAGGACAATTTGACAATAAAATGACTTTTGAGGTATACTACAAAATCTTTTGTGTACAAACTGCATAGGTAAAATGGAGTATTACACTGAAAAAAAAAGAAGTGAATATACTGTTTCACACAAACAAGTCCTGATCTTTTTAGTGAAAATATTGCTAACTGAATATAGATTATAATATTTAGTTCACAATTATATTGAAAGAAGGATAGATGATGATAATCCGAGACAAATGTGGATGTGGCTGTCGTGTGATGAAAATTTTAATGATCATGTTGAGCACAAAATTAGAATAGAAGCGAGTTTTATTAGAAGTGATCTATGCTCTACTTGGAAAATGTGACTTCTGATTAAAACTAGCTCTTCTGAGTGGCAGACAAGGGTCCTTAATGAACACCCATGGCAAGTCTGTATCACTGAAACAATAGTGTGTTTTCATCACATACCATCAGAAAGACGCAAATCAGCCTCAAAACATCACCTAACAACCGCTGTGGGATTGTAATGACAGGATCATGTGCAGGCAGTGCTTGGTGTGAATTCAGCCTCCCTCGTTCCCCAGCCAGAGAAGCAGTTCTGGCAAATGAAACCTCCCTCTCCCAGGTAGAGCCATGGGCTCAGAACGGTTGACTAATATCTCCTCTCACCTGGGAAATCTGGTTTTTACATTCTTCTGGAATTTTCCCCTTTCGTAATCACACAAACAAACAATGCTGTCCTGTCTGTGATAGTGCTATATCTGGGAAGCTTATTTTCAAATATGAACAAGAATTAATTTTCGCCAAAGGCTGTAATTAAATAGGCATTGAGAATCTCTAGCCAGGGAGCCATAACTTTTGCAAGCACTTTATTAGCATTTTTTTCTTTCTCACCAGGTCATGGACTACTCCCAATTTCTCCTTCTCCTTTTCTTCTCGCTTGCCAAGGGACCACCATCTCCCCTCACCTTGCTGCACATGCAGCAGCATCACTAAAATTTTGCAGTCCATCATGCACAGAAAGCCAGTGTGTCAACCTGTCTCCACCAAGAGATAGTGGTACACATCTCCTCTATTGCTTTAAGAGGAGATGTTTCTTATTTGTTTCTAATTGTAGTTTATTAAAACTCACTCAATTAATTACCTATGCTGAGCACCTGTCAACTTGCCACAAAATGAATTTTAACAGCCTAATTTATTCCCTATTTCTTCAAGCTTCTGAAATTAACTCAACATGGTTCCTCTAACCTCCTCTTCCTCCCATTGCTGTTGTTCTCAGCTCCCCATATTTAAATCTAATTACAAGTGGGGGAAGGGAGCTTTTATGTCCTCAGAATGCACAATTTCATGAGCTATAATTGAAACTCAAGTGTTCAGCTACCTTGAATATGTAAGTAAGAACATTCATCCCTTTTTAATACACAATAAACCATTAAAAGCAAGAGCTAGCATCAGGTATCAAATTATTTCCGTCTTTCATTCTTTTAAGAAACACACTCCAAATAAGGGCATTGAAGCACAGATTAAAAATGTAAAAACAGTGCAAATTCAAAGCTACTTATTCTAGCAATCAATATTTTTAATCTAAGAATGATGAATAATATAAAGAACATTCATCTATTTTTATGACTTATAAGAAGTAGGTCATAAATGCAACCTCAAAATACTAATTTATCATTATTTTTTGAATATCTAGCTGTTCTTTGTTTGTGTTTGTTGGGGGTTTTTTTGAATTGTTCTATTAATTGTATTTTTTTTATAGCGGTGAGAACAGATCTTCCACACAAAGATGAAGAGGGTTAAAAGGATAATTGACTTGTCTTCTTTTCCTGAAATAGGTTCTCTTTCCTTCAGCAAGCTAGTTACCTGTCTCTGGGTTCTGATAAAGAGTGTAAGGATCAACGTTACTGGAAAATGAACACAAAAAATGAAATCTGTGTTGGTGATACCAAATGAATCAGGCTAAAATCCACTCAGCTGGATTATGTCATGAAGTAGAAATGAATGCTAATAAAAGATAATTTAACTAACAAAATTTCTAAGAGATTAAAAAAAAATCTTGACCTTGATTTAGCTCTGAGAAGATAAACCCAAGGAGATAAATCAAATGGGTGCTAATTTTGTCCTTATGAACTTCTGGCCATGCACCGAATATACAAAGAGCACTTAAAGACCACAATAAAGAATAAAAGAAAAAAAGAAAAAAAATAAAGAGAATTCTAAGTCAACATTTGGGTATTTTATTGGCTTTTTGTGATTCTTAACTTCTCAAATCTATAAAACAATTTATTTTTTCCTTCTTTAAATAAAAAATAGAAACTCATAAGGGAACATACTACTTATTCTTCTTCTTCACTTTTAAAAATTATTATTTATTTTTAAACTGATTTGCACAATACAGAACCCTTGTTTCAGGAACAGTAGACACTGAACACAGGGATACAGTATATTAGATAATATTGAATTCTAGATTAAATATTCATTTCTAGAGTAAACTGTCATAGAATAGTAGATGGACTTTCAGAGACTGTGGGACAAACAAGCATGGACTTGTGTCTCAGGCATTTTTTTTCTGGAAAAAGGACCGATTTGCAATGACAAAATTATGAGAAGGAAAGATGTCTCTTCAGCTGCACATATATTTGAAACTGTTATGATCTTAAATGCCTGAGAAATCATAGATATAGACTTTCAGGTTTCTCTTCCAGAATCATTAACATTATTGGCACCATAAAGCTTTTAAGTTACCATTTAATTTAGAGAATCCTATGCTCTTGTTCTCGGCTCGAGTACTGCTGTCACCACTTGTTCAAGCAAAGAATTCAGGAAACCTGATATCCTTGTTGAAAATAGCACTACAGTGGAAGGAATTGTTCTAAAATAATGTTATTTGTATTTTAAATCAACAGCTATGAAACTATTTAATTAACTTAAAGACAAACTTTTAGATCTTCTAAAAATCTTCTCCAGTGTTCTTAAAAGTTGAGGGCTCAAGTGGTTTAACCTCATCATATTGTGTTCTGATATCTGACATGATAACCCAAGATAATTAGCATTTGACTTCATGAGCATTTATGTGGAGAGATAGCACAGTTAATTATTACACTGAGGGATTCTACATGTGGTACAAGACAATGTGAATGGAAACCTTTACTTGGATTTCTAAAGCAAGCTAATTGCAAGTGTAATAGCAGTGTGTTTTAAATAGGTATGTGATCTTCCCCACAAAGATAATGAGCGATAACTATGGACACTCAATTTTTTGTTCTTCTGCTAAATCATTTTTGTTTGCCCACAACAAGCAAGATGCCTTTCTAGGTTCTGATAAATAGCTTGTGAGCTGTCTCTAAGTAACCCAGCACTTTGTGCACTTCCTTTGGTTTAGTTTACAACTACAGTCTCACAAAGGACATCTATATCATCAACGGCACCACAATGCCACAGGAAGATACTTTCAGTATGAAGTTTTGGGGTTTTGTTTTGGTATCATTTAAACTATCACAACAGTTGCTAAACTTTGGGGCCACTATAGGTGCCCAGTCTCAGAGTGCAGTATAATTTCTTAAGCTATTTTGATTTAAGGTTTCTTTGTCTGTCACGTCTTGTCTTCCCTTCTGAAGTCTGTCCTTTTATCTGACGACCAGTGAGCCTAGTGTAATGCTCTAAGTGTGAGTGAAAGAAAACTTATACTTTAAACCATACGTTTTCTTCACATTTGCACTTTCCAGGCATATTTTACATATCTGTCTGCTTATTTTCAGCCAAAGTTTCTGTAGATGCTTTACTGACAGATTCAATTCCTGCTCCACTTTTTCCAATGTTTACCTCAAAGGTATTTCTGAAAACTATCTCTCTGTGAGTAAAGTACTTACCATCTTTATTGACACTTACTTACAAAGATCAGTCAGGATGTCTCCCATTTTTTCCCGGGTGCAGAGTCCAGCAATAGAGGTGCTGCTCATATCTGACCCACTTAAAAGAATAGTCTTCTTTTTAGCTTCTGCCTTTTTCAGTTACTTTCTTTAAAGTTCTGCTTTAATAGTTGTCACCTTTATCACATGCATTTAAATTTGATACTGTGTAGCTGTTTTGGCATCCCTTAGTTACGTCTGTAGAGGACTGCTGTTTCTTATCCAAACTAATTCCTCTGTAAGCCACTGTTCTTCTCCAGACCTTATAATGCAGATAGCGCAAAACCAGTCTGTCAACTAGTTGTGCAGGGATAGTGTAAAGAAGAGGAGTGCACCCATATCCGAAAAATAAATCCACATGTGTAACCAAATTTATTTACGGAATGTAAGCTCCTCCAA
>NW_009728707.1:0-2054 GCF_000703405.1 Apaloderma vittatum
GCCACGTGCCCTGAAGACCCCTCAGGACATGCTCATCGCACCACAGCCAGCAGGGACCAGCCCAAGGAGCAGCATGGGGGAGCCCCCTGAACTGCCCACAGCCCACCCTGTGCCTACAGAGGAGCAGCCAGGGATGAGGGACCTGTCCTCTCCAGAATGCCCTGGTGTCCCCAGCATGATGGGCACCCCAGGGCCCAGTGGGGATCCATCCACCAGTGCCCTTCCCGTGCCCGATCTCATCCATAAGGGCAGCCTGGAGAGCCAGCGACGAGCAGGAGAGAGGGCCACTGAGACCCCACCCTGCACAGAGAAGCCCTCCCGGAGATCAGGGCTGGAGCACGAGCCACCGGGGCGGCCGGAGCCACGTACTCCTGGCTGGGAGGTGGAGGGGCCCCATCCTGACCTACTGTCCTTCGAGTAGCAGCAGGGGAACCGTGACAGGGTCACCGTGGGGGCTGGCTCTCCCAAACATGCCTCTCACTGATGTTGGTTTTGGGGTCCCTGGGGCATGGGGAGCCATGACACTCCACTTCTCCCCAAATTCCCAGGAGGGAAGCCATGGCTTCTGCAGCCCATCCCAGGTCTATTCACTCTGGTCTATCCAAAGTTCCTGTCCTGTCACGGTGCCACCATCCTGTCTGCAGCCAGGGGCCACTGAGCTGGGGACCAAGGGTGGGCTCGCTCAGCAGCCCCTGTCCTCATGTGTGGGTGCAGAAGTGCCAGCCTGCCCCAACTGTGTCAGCTGTGCTGGGACGAATGTCCTACAAATGTCCCTCACAGCTCCCCACGTTTGGGCTGTCTGCCCTGGCCCAGAATATGTTCCAGCTTACATCATGTGCTTGCTGAGATACCCCGTCCTGGTGTGCCAGTGGGCTCACCCAGCCCTAGTGCCTTGTGCCAGAGAGTCAGGACAGCTGATGTGCCCATGCACTTCTCCAGGTGCTGACCCCTTGGTGTTAGTCCTCCCAGTGCCATCTCCTTGCAGTGGAGCACCAGCCACAGGAGCCCCGCTCACGGTGTGGGCTCTGGTGTGGAGCAGGGCTGGGTGCTTGGGGCCACACGGCTGCTGGCCAGTGGGCTCTGGCGGGGAGCTGAGCTCCCTGTGAGACCTCCCTCCAGCTCCCCCTTGTTTCCTGGTCTTGTCCCAGCCACCACAGACTGGACTGACCTGTCCAAGGTGGGCAGGCCACTCCATGTGGGCCAGTGCCATCAGTCTCCTTTATTTCCTGGGATGATGATGTCTTGGCGAGACAGGGACACGAGAAGACGTGCTGTCCTCTGATACTGCTCTGTGATTGTTTTCCCATGAATTACAGGAGAGGTTAGCCAGCCTGCGGACACCTGGCCCAGTGCAAGGAACCAGCTGGGAGATGGCACTTTTACCTACAGCTTTTGTGAGCATCCTGGCTGCAAAGGTGGTTTTGAGGGGAAAAGCTCCAAAGACCAGATTTAGGCTGGAGAAGGCTAGGGTGTCATGTATGGGGCACCTCTGCTTGCAGCTACTCCTGGTCCATACAGGGTGGTAGGGCTGAAGAAAGATCTTCCACCACCCAAAGCCACGTTGTGGCTGAAGAAAGGGGGCCATGAGCATGGATCCCTCTGCCCTGGGAGCAGCTGCTGTGCCCCCTTGCCCGTCGGCCACGGTGGCACTAGGGCTGAGCAGCTCTTGGCCCCAGTGAGGCTTGGCTCAAGAGCGAAGGAGATGTCGGGCTCACAGAGCCCACGGTCGGTGCTGAGGTATAACAGACCCTGTGTATAATGTGATTATGCTGTGCCTGAGCAATGCCACCCCACAAGCAGAAATCTGTCCGAGTATGCATACGTGCACGCTGCCTAGACCTACCTGCGTTGTGTGTTGATGGAAACAAGGGCTTGTAGCCCCTTTCTGAGGAACCAGCGTCTTCCAACCCTGCTGCTCACAAGGGAGCCTCACTGCTGGTCCAGTCCCTCTATTTATCTTGTCTAGGGCGTGTTTAGTTTGGGACAAAAGATGCAGATTGCACAATAAATTTTTTTTTTCTTTTTTACCTGCTGGCACGTAGCAGTCCCTTGGC
>NW_009728708.1:0-901 GCF_000703405.1 Apaloderma vittatum
GACAGTGCTCTCTAATCCCACATCCAGGTGGCCACACCCTCTTCTTCCAAAGCGCAACTTCTGTAAGCTCAGGCTGTTTGGGGAAGCTGTTTTTCAGAAATCAGCTGCTCTTAGTACAGGTCTTGACTGTTCATTTGTCAAGTGGTCTCCTGTTAGTCCGCTTCTTAAAAATCTAAGACCGGACTAGAAAGATGTATTTCCTGGGTTGATGTTCACAATATTTTGGTTCTCCCAGGCTATTTGGCTTGAATTGCCCACGATCCAAATGTTGCTCTGGCTGATCTTTAAGGTTTCAGGTGAGCAAGAGTAATAGAAGTAAAAGCATTTCTAAAAGGCCTTCTATCTCCTGGAGCACCAAGTGTTTTTAAGAGCTTGGAAGCACTGAACATGCACCAGTACACAGCCATGAAGAAATACGTAAAGCTTTGCTGGTAATGATGAATCTCCACTTAGGGTGGCACTAGCAATCAAAAATCAGGAAGATTTTCCCTTTTTTTGCGCTCAGTGCTCTCCCTGACAAGGACACCAGCACAGGGAGAGGTGGCTTTAACATCTAGGAAAGACCAGAGGAGCTTTTTAGGCCTGGAGGAGTAGTCCTAAATACATTCAGAGGAAAAAGAGAGATCTCGAGGTGTTGGAGCGAGTGCAGAGGAGGGCAACAAAGCTGGGGAAGGGCCTGGAGAACAGACCTTGTGAGGAGCGATTGAGGGAGCTGGGTCTGTTCAGTTTGACCAAGAGGAGGCTGAGGGGGGATCTCATCATGCTCTTCAATTACTTGAAAGGACGTTGTAGAGAGGTTGATGCTGGTCTCTTCTCACAGGGAATTAGGGACAGAACCAGGGGGAATGGTTTCAAGTTGCAACAGGGCAGGTTTAGGCTGGACATTAGGAAGAAATTCTTC
>NW_009728708.1:994-1352 GCF_000703405.1 Apaloderma vittatum
CTGGTTTAGGGGTGACCTTGTAGTGTAGGGTCAATGGTTGGACTCGATGATCCCAGGGGTCTTTTCCAACCTGAATTGTTCTATGATTCTATGATTCCAAAAAACCCTCTACCTCACCACCTCTCTCCTTTAAACCTCGCTCCCATTCTGCAACTTCTCATACTGCTCCGAGTCATGCAAGTGCTTATGCTGCTGTGAACTGGATTTATCAAATGAAGTGGGTTTGAAAATATCTCATCCCTCTCTTATTTTTGGAGACAAGTTCACAATTTGGATCAGAGCCCTAAGAGCTGCATCATCCAGGCGATGGCAGAACGCCACAGCGGGTGGGGAGACCCTTCAACCGGGTTTTCCTGCT
>NW_009728708.1:1383-10627 GCF_000703405.1 Apaloderma vittatum
GGTGCAGCTGAGTTACACAACAGTGTTGCTCTTTGTAAAATAACACCCTGTTTTTCCTGTAGGACCTTCTGCTCATTCAAGGCAGGGGATGAATGATTTATGCAGATGGACAGCAACGTTAGAGAGAAAGAAAGAGCCAGGAGGCTCCTTTCTCATCTACTGCAGAAGCTAGAACTGGCAAATCAGGTGAGACACACGGGACAGAACAGGTAATGTTAAAATCCTCCTCCAAGGAAGGAGATTCTACTCCTGCCTCTGCAGAGATCCTGCACGATGCTAGGCAAATTAGTTAGGATTTCTACACCTAATTACCGTGTTACGTGTGTACAGATAATAATTGGATCCTGATTTTTTGGCGTCAAATTTTGAGACTATGGGGTGTGAGGACTGCAGCCGAAGCACGGGATCATGGAAGCTATGATTCGTGTGGTTTGCTGTGAGGTACTACGAGCAGGCACTGCTAACGTTTAAATAACTCAGCGGGGACACCTAAAATTAGGGCAGAATTTTGAATCAAATCTTTCTAGCCTGGCATATTATACTGCGATGGAGAGTGCACTGAAAGCCTGATCATTCATTCTCAGTTCAGGCCATGCTGATAAGATAAATATCGATGTGTTAAGAAAGACCCACCAAAGCACAGAACAGGTGCTCTTGTGCATGGATACACGCGTCCATACACACCTAGAGTTCTCACCAAAAAAATGACTAAGGCAGCTGCATTAAAACAACATGGGCAGGTTTTCTTCTGGGACTTACAGAATACATTCCCTTGGGCACTGAAATGCAACTCAAGATCTCTGAGTGCTGCTTGGTGATTTCCTTAACCCTTTTTGCCCTTGAAACTCTAGCTGGCCATTATTAATAAACTCTTAGCCATTTGGGCTGCTCCATGGAAGGCAACATTTGATAATTAGGCTAAACAGGTGCTTTCATAAATCCTTTCCCTAGCGAGGGATGCATTGCATGGCAGCAGTTCCTGAGCGTATCCTTGATGAACCAGACTGCTTTTTGCTCTCTGTGGAGTATTTTATGGTTAATGGTCACTACACTGTCCAGGAGAAATGTACACCACTTTGGAATTACGTCATTCAGATATTCTTGCCTCTTCATGAATTCTTTTGTGACAAAATAAGGGAAATAATTTCCAGATGTTGTTCCACTGGACTGAAGAACTCTTGCCACACACGGCTAGCTAGAAATGCAGATTATTTGCACTGAAAGCCTAGAGTTTGGATGCACACAATGCAGACCTAAATAAAACTAGAAAAAAATTAAGTATCATTTGTTCTTGATTGAACTGTTAGCACAAAAGCTATTTGCTAAAGCTTGCACAAGCTTTTGGGGAAGTCTGAGTTAAAACCCTGGATTTAGCTTGTCTGTAGACAAAAAATTGTCTGTAGACCCTTCAGAGCTGCCCAGGGTGAGGTATGTTCTCCGTTAATTAGAACATCGGTAATGAAGTCCTGATAGGAGCCCTTGGAAAGCACTATGATAGAAGTCATCTACAGAGGTCCCTTCCAAGCCCCAAACACTCTGATCCTGTGCGATACTAGGACTTCTATTTGCAGGATGAAGGAGCAGGTGGATTTTATCAGTGACTTAAAATAACTCTCATTCCTCCTCCTCCTCTGCCTCATCCCCAGCCCTATACATCAATGACATTTTAACCAAACAAGCAAAAAAGTTGCTTAAGCAAGTAGTTACTGCCCTGGAAATGGCATATAGATTATTTAACAGATTATTTAGAACCAAACCCATCTTCCCTCCTTGAACAGTGACCACAGCTCAGATTCTCTTTGAAACACCCAGTCATGCAGCAGAACTGCACTACTTGGGGAATAAATCTAATTCACATTCTTTGGAGCCTAGCAGGCTGTCAGAAACCAGAAACGACCACTAAATTACGTTGAAATACATTAAGTACATTTTCTACTTTTGTTTTGGATTTTTTAGCAGCACAGTCCTGAAAGTTAGATGTCCAGAGCAAAGCAGAGCCTCTGTAAACGCAACTGAAGTGATGCTAAGAAACACTGTTGGCTGCTGTATGTTGAATGAATGACAGAACTTACTACCGTCAGCTTACTACAAAGGCACATTAGGTAGGTAAGAGCTTTACTCATGCGTGGCTCAGTGCTACTGGGTCTTACTCTGTGAGTACTGGCTGGTTGTACGGGGACATCGCAGACTGGTGCCACCCTGCGGTTCCTCTCAAGTAGGAGAGCTAATAAACGAGGCCATGGAGAGAGGGGCAGATGGAAGTCGTTACCTGGAAAGTTCCTCATAGGAAGGCTGGGTAACCAGGACTCGTGTTTTCCCAGTCATTTTCCCAGCTTTAGGTTGGAAAAGCCCTTGTAAGTTCATTGAATCCGACCGTTAACCTGCCACTGCCAAGGGCCCCGCTGAACCATGTCCCCAGTCTACATGACTCTACATTATTCTAACAAAAGCCTGTGGCTCTTTGCTTCTCTCTCTCCCTCTCTCTCTCTTTTTCTTTCTTACTTTTATTCTTTACAACGCTTAATTACAGTTTTCCCCTCTTTGTTGGAGTCCCCTCACGGTGGTGGACACAGCACGACTCGCGTCTTCCACGGCCCCACAGTCGGTAAAGACGACCGCTTTGGACAGTCTTAAAGGTATTTAGAAACAGATACTTCCTTTTGTTTTCATAGAGTTTCCTCCACAGATTTCCTCAGGAAAAGAGGGAAATGTGTAAGAAAAACAGGAAGCAGTTCTCAGAAGTTCTCTGTGATGTAGCACGAGGAGGAAGACTTAAAATAAATGTTTGAAGCAGTAGGTGATGCCAGTTTGGTGATCTTACTGTAAAAACAATGCTCACATATAACATCATAGGGCTATTGTAGAATTTAAACCCTTCAGTATATAGAAAAATGTATTTAGCCGCAAGCAACTAATATTTAAATTTCCACAACCGGGTTTTTACACCGTATTTTCCATTTCCAATTTACTGCCCCGGGCAACTCTTTCGGAAAACTTCTCATCTGCCTCAGCCTTGGATGAGATCCCAAACTTTCTCATGTCGATCCATTCCTCCTGCATCCAATGTGAGACTTAATGTTTCCCCTCGGCTTTCGGACATTCTGCAGGACAGTTTCAAATCCTGAGATTTACGTATCAGAAGGAAGACGGCTTGGGATAAAATCTGACAAAATTTGGCACAGAGGAACACTTATTAGAAAATTCCAGCCTATGCCATTCTATGTTGAGAGGCATCCCTGCCCATGACAGGGAGGTTGGACTAGATGATCTTTAGGTCCCTTCCAGCCCAGGCCATTCTACGCCAGTCTATGAACACTTGTTAGAACACTTATTAGAAAACACATTAGAAAATACATAAATTTCACATTCCTTCTAGAAATCAGAAATTCCTTTCTGAGCCACCTCCCACAAAGTTTCAAATGCCACGGAGGAGCTGTTCTCCCTTGCACCATGAGCACCGGAAAGGGAGGGAGAAGCTTGTAGCCCTGCACCTTAAAAGCCAGTGGATCACAATTTTGAGGAAAGAAACCCTTTAAATCTGTAAATCCTTACGAGGAAATTTGAGCATAATTGTACCGTCGCTTTCTGCATTTACTAAAGCCAAACCTCAGGAAAAAGATGGGTTTGGCCTTCTTGTATCTGAGAACGTCAGGGATAATATCTTCTGTGTTCATTTCTAACATGGAAATGGGTAGAAAATTAAAGTAGAATGTATTCCAGAGTTTTTCTGCTGGGCTTTTAGTAATTAGCAACATTATGTTTCAAGAGATATATAAAATAAGAATGCAAAAGCCTCATAATACAAAAGCATCTCAACCAAATCGCCTTTTATCCATCCTACTTGGCTGCCAATGCTGCCGTTTAAATCGTTTTAAGCTATACCAGCTACGTATCAGAATGTCACGGAAACATTTCAGGCATGGCATATTCTCCTGTTTAAAGTTTCCGTCAGAGCGAGTGCAAAAGGCTTTTGTAGATCTGAAACAGTCTCGCTGAAATCAGAGCAGGAAGGGGACCGACACGCTGCTCCTGGGCTTCCTTCGACTCGGTCCCACAATAAAACCTGGTGGGTTTTGTTTGTTGCTTGAGTTAAAACTATTGAGCAGTCAGGTGTTTGTCTGTTTATCTCACACAGAATCCAAAGAGATTGTTTTATCTGAGATAGGCTAAAAAAACACCCAGCAGCAGGTCTTTGTAGTGAATGCAGATTTGTCTTGGGTTTGTTTTCTGTAGATACTTTGAACAACTAAATGGTGGCGGGGAGAACCCAATACAGTCTGTGCAAAGGGCAGCACTTGTGTGGTTATGGCTGAAATCCATCGGTAGAGCCCACTTCTGCCTCCAGACCATCAGCTGTGGGTCTTAAACTGATCCTGACTGTACTTAGCTCCTGAAGGGACTCAGAACAGTCTTTGATTCTGTGATCGCTGCCCACTCTGGCCACGCTGTTCAGGAACTGAGAGCGGCTCTGATCATCCTCTGCTGGTGAATTTTTACACGCTCTTACTAGCAGTAACAGCTAAAGGTAGGGCTTAACATGCTTCTGCTGCAGTTTTTGACTGTAAATTCCTTGAAAGAGAGCATGAGTGCATTAAGTGTCAAATATCTGGAGGGTCATCAAAAAAAGATGCTGGCAGTAAACTGAGCCAGCTGTACCTTTATGTCCTCGAAGGACTAATGACAGCGCCCCTGAGCACACGGCAGCCTGGCTTGCATTAGCAGAGGCTCACTGAATTGCATTCATCCTGGCCAGAACTGGGATATTCAGGTTAAACACTGCTTATTTTTGGGTCCCCATCCTACTGGGAGTAGTGGTGACCTCAGTTTCAGGTGTAGGGGCTCCAGATTTGATGAAGGCTTTGAGCTGGAAAAAAAATCTTACCACAACCGGTGCATAATTTTCATTTTCTAGCAGAAGCATTTGTTTAAAATGCCAGCTCATTCCCAGATCTCTAGTTAAAGCCCAAGCACGTAATTAGTAACAGAAAGAAAGGTTATACTGGAGCTCTTTCAGATGACTTTAAAACCCTGCCATGAGCCACTGCCTCAAGCAACTTCAGGTGTCTGTACGGGCGGTGACAGCGAGGATGTTGTTGTGAGGTTTCTGGCAGCTGCTTTGATAATTATTATTTAAATACACTTGTCAGAATAATGGGAATTCAGACTCATGGGTCCATAGCAGTAGGAGGGGCATGATGGCACGCAGGCAGTTTCCCGGCAGCCCTTAAGGCCACTCTTTACTCCAGCTTTTAGAGAGGCCATGCAGGATCAAAGGTTACTTCAGAGTGTCTCATCTCTGTTTAGTAAAGGGCTTAGCAAAATCTTGACCTATGGCAGAACTTTATTTATTTATTTTATGGCCTGACTTTATTTCAAAAGACTTTCTGTATGCAGCCTTTCAGTCAGGTCCAGGCAATCTGATTCTGTGCAAATGTTTCCATCGCTGCATTTTCCAACTTAGACCGTGCGAGATTTTAGGAAAGAGTCTTTCTGGCCATGTGCAATTTGATGCTGACAGGCTACTTTCAGTTCTTTGTAAAAAAAAAAAGAAGTTTGCCTAAGTTGCAGAAGGACTGAGGATTTTCCCATGGTATATTCTGAAGCCAGAGACAGGGCTGTAATGTGCTGTAACCACTCCCTAAACTTTTACACTTGGAGTATTCATTGGTACCAAATGTGTCCTTCTTTGTCTTCCTACTGTCCTAGCCATTAAGCGGATTGAAGCTTGTGTGAACGTTAAATTGAGTGACCAAATGTTTACAGAGAGCCCCAGAATGTCCATTCACCTAGGTCTGGTTTTTATTACATTCTAAACCAGCCAAGACAGTTTTCTGAAGGACTGATTTTAATTTTAGAAGTGATTTGAAGCAGAGGTTGTTTATAAAGTTGAATGAGAACACAGTTATTATGGGGATTTTCAGTTGGTCCTGTAATTAAAATGGAAATCAAGTCTCCATACCTTCTGAAACAGAGATAAGCCCAGAAGTTGGAGCTTCCATCATACAGAAAATGAATTTGATAAAATGAAAATCTTATCAGCGGCTTGATTCAGGCTGCTCAGAGCCTGATCTAAGTCTGATTCATGCTGGTGTTGGGTTGACAGTAGGACTCAATGATCTCAGAGGTCTTTTCCAACCTTAATGATTCTATGTTACATCACCATTCCATGTAATAACAAAAATCCAAACCAAATGTCAGCCTTACAAGAATGTCCGGCTCTTTAAATGGATATATGAAGATAAGAACTTAGGAACAACCACCCCACCTTTATTCCTCTTGTCCACCGTCCTGCCTCTGACAAGGAGCAACAGTGGATGCTACTAAAAAGAACCGCAGGCACAGAAGAAGCGCAGCCCAATCTTTGCTGAGGTTCCGATAATCAGCATGTTGACATTTCCAGGCACACACCCTGCGTGCGGACTTGTGTGGTGTTTTAATGGACATACAAAAGTTTGTCCTTATAGACCTGCACGAGCTTATCTGAGTATTCAAACAGTCTCACAGCTTCACAGAACCGCATCATTCACTTTGACATGTTATTCCTCCCCACTGAGCAGGACATTGTTGTGGTTAAATTGTGCAGAGGGACTGTTTTCCCTCGGTGCCGGCTCTTCCCACGTGCTGGGAAGCGAGCCCGGCTGGGCTGCAGCCTGCTGGGGCAGGGGCTCTGCAGCAGCAGGGACGGAGCTGACAGTGATCTTGATAAAACCAGACCCCGCTTACGCACCGTAAACCAGACCACGCTTACGCCGCCTCGTGCAGGATTTAAGGGAGAAATCTCGTTTGCTGTTTCCGAGCTCTGGCTATTGCAGTGGTCCCACCGAACTGGAAAGCCGGCATCTGAGCACAGTCTGGTTTGCAGAACAGCCTTGGTTTCTTAGGGGTGGGGTTAGTTGTCAGGTTTTGTTGGTTTGTATGAGGAAAATTAGATTTTGAACAGGTGCTGCCCTGTTCAGTCCTGGTTTCCTCACCGACTTCTCACGTCCCGACGTTATTACAGAACATGTAAGCTGAAAATGCCAGCCTGAAAGATATTCACTTTCTACTCCTTAAACACCTTTCCAAGTTTCAGCGCCTGTAACTCTGTAAAAGGTTTGGGTTTTGCTTGTTTACCTTTAAATAAGCAGCGTAACGATGGTACTGCCTCCAGCAGCTACATCTTCTGCAGAAGCGTGTGGATCGCCTCACGCTCTGACCGATGGGGCTGGCACGCAGGTGAGGTTTTACACAATAAATAAGACCTCACACGCCTCAGGCCCTATGGATCTCAAACTGCTGTCAGAGTAATCTCATCTGCCGCCCGGCTCCACTTCCTGAGCAACGCCTCTGGAATCACATTTAGGTTCTTTTTCATTAAATGCTTTCTCGTCCTCTGCAGTCAGCTGAAAAGGGCTGCAGAGATCCATTTTAGCACCACATATAAAACGCAGCAAACCCCGCACGTTACTTATTTGCCAGCGTAGAAGCTATAACAATGGAAACAAAGTTCCCCGAGTTAAAAGCACAAAACAATCCCCAAAGGAAATCTTCGCAGGGATTAAACTGCAACTCTGTAGTCTCCTAAAACATGGGGTTTTTTTAAATTTCCTGAAGGAGAGAACCACAATACAGTTTACAAAACATGATGAGTTCTCCTTGTAGAACAGAATAGTTCAGGTGGAAAGGACCTAACAGGGATCATCTAGTCCAAGTGTAACTCTCTTGTTTGCTTTTTCAAATTGTCTGTATTTGATATTCATGATGTGGAGTTCTTTAGAATTCATAGCATGCAGCCTCGTCCACGACACACAGGGACGTGAATAGATTTTTAAATCAGATTCTACTTAATAATCTAAACAGATCATTTCATCATGCTCCTTTATCACATAACACATTTATCTAGGACTGAAATATTCAGGACACAGCCTGTATTTTATGTCTTCGGTTCTGGCAAGTACACAATAAGCTCTGTAACACTAGACTTCTGAAATAA
Organism: Apaloderma vittatum; assembly: GCF_000703405.1. Lineage (NCBI taxonomy): Eukaryota > Metazoa > Chordata > Aves > Trogoniformes > Trogonidae > Apaloderma > Apaloderma vittatum. Next base: position 9,356 of record NW_009728708.1, read on the forward strand.
CAAATGCCAGAGTTCAAAATGTATGTAAATCCTTAGCCACACTTGCAAAGAACAAAGCAGTAAGATCAATCACACCAAGTTACTTCCTCATCCGACCGTTTAAAACCAAATAGTTATTCTTTTGGTGACATGGTGTATTTATTAATAACAGCCTACTGCTCTGGGAGCAGCGGTAGTATTTAAAACCAGATTTTTGGTATTCCTAAGCAATGCTGTTGGTTTAAGTTTGGCAGGACTGCTTTGCTCTGGAACATTAAGTGAACAATGCAAGTGGACTGGATGTGTGCCACGTATTTACTGATTTGTTTCATGTAAGCCACTGAAGCTTTGTGTTTTACGGGACGGCCGTCGCAGTTGGACTCCCTTATGTACCTCAGTCTGATTGTCTGCGTTGTAGTCAGGCTACAATTATACCTCTCTAGGAGATTTAAAGGGGATTCCCCGTTAATACGATTTAGAACCAATTCCTTCCTTTTTCCAATTAAATATAATGTTGTGTTTTTACCTCAGAACTACCCAGACTAGAAATGAGAAAAAAAAATAAACCTCTTTCCAGGGTTGTAACACCGCTTTCTCTCCGTGACAGCCCCAGCACAGCGTGAGAAACCAAGTCAGATGTGCACTGATGGGCAGAGATAGGCGAGGCGCTTTCATATCCACGGTGACTGCAAAGTGTCACAAAGCCCTCTGAATTACTCAACAGAATCTTTAATATCGCATATATATGCACATACCAAGCAGCCTGAAGTCAGAGAAGGTGAACGGAGAAATACCAGCCTATGCCCATGACAGACAGCTCCAAACAGCACGAAGGCCAAATAAATGTAAATGTTAAAGTACATATTTTATTTCTGATAAGCAGGATTTTGAAAAAGCCCATGTTGATAACTGCCCTTACAAATGATCCTTTTCAACCACATAGGGAAATATTTGCTGTGCCAGCAGGTCAGGAACTCTAAGCCTTAGCTTTTCTGATTAGATTTTGCCCTGGGCATGAACGGATAGAAAGGGTCTCTGCAGCGCTGGTTACGGCTGACTCCTGCACAGAACCTGACATCCTGCGCTGGCTTCCAGCTCAGCAGGATGCTCCTGGGATCTCAACGGGCATGAATTAAGTGATCGGAGACTAGACAACAGGCATCCCTCAGGCAGAGCCTGGAACGTGAAAGCCCGACCCAAGGCAGGGTTTTGTCATACAAGGATTTGTCAAGTGAGTCCCCTCAAGAGAGGGGATTCTCCCCCTCTGCTCTGTGAGACCCCACCTCGAATCCT
>NW_009728709.1:0-2037 GCF_000703405.1 Apaloderma vittatum
TATACCTACATTCTTGTGTTATGAACTTGATTTATCCTTTTTTTTCAGAAAGCCATGTGGGAAATTGTAGTGGCTGAATGGGTCTTCGTCTATGTTCTGTGGAGTGCTTCTGATAAAGTAAAACAGACAGTGATGCTTTTAGTTGGCATTGCTGATAATCTGAAACCTGGGTTCAGACTGCAGTAAATAAGTGTTTAAATAGTGAGCACTGACTAAAGATATCACTGTGTTTATTTCACTTGCAATGAGCCTGTCTCAATCATATTTTAGTGAGGGGATCAGCATTACTAATGTTACATTTTCATAACATGTCTTTCTGGCAAGTTCTTTTAATACTATAATTTTGTAATTATGACAACTGAAATTATTCATCCAGTTTAATGTGATGTCTTAAGACGCCTCATACTTGTCTAATTTAAAAGTTACAGATAGCTGAATATTTCTGTGTTAATGGTCTCTAATAACTGATGTCAATTCTCACATTCTGTGAAATTTTAATAAAGAAATTTAGAACAAAGATTGTTTTGATTAAGTGTGAGGTGGATCCTGCTATTACTATCAATATTATGTTACTTTTGCCAAGAGCATTAAAGTCAAAGTCAACAGCCCTGAAAAGAACAGAGGGAAATGACTAACAGTCAGCTTGAAGTTGTTGAGAACAAATGATGTCAAACCAATCTAATTTCCTTCTCAAATCTTCCCCAGGGTAACAGGCCTTCTTGTTGGAAAAGAGATGGTAGGTGACACATACCCTAACCTCGTTAAAGCTTTTTACACTGTCCTATGTGACAGTCTCATAAGCAGGCTTGGGAAATATAATATACAAGAAATTAATACGGAAGGTGCAAGGCTGTTTCAAAAATTGTATTTAGAGCACTATCAGTCATCAGTTGTCAACATGAAAGAAAGAACTGACTCAGATTCCGCAGGCACCTGTCTATTCTCTAATACAGCTCAACATATTTATTAACGACCTGGATGATGGAATAGCATGTGTGGCTATTAGATCTGAAGCTGACATCAACTGCAAAAATGTCAGAAGACAAAGTTAGAATTGAAAATGATCTCTACAAAATGGAGAAACTGATTGTAAAAAATAAGATACTATTCAAGAGGGAGGAATTTCTTTATAGAAAAAGGAATGATCAGCTGCACAGCATGAGTTGAGGGAGTTACAAGCTGAAAGGCAGTGAACGATATTACGTTGATGTGGAAAAGACAAACATCTCCACTGGCAGGTACTGAGAATTGCGTGTTCTCTGTTCAGCACTAGTAGGGTCCTGACATGCAGCAAAATTTCAGTTAGACGTTAGGAAAAATGCTTTTGCCACATAGATAGTGCACACTAAACCAGATTGCCTGCACAATTTATGGCAGTTAGTAAGAGGTTTGGTAAACAGGAAGCAGAAGGGGCCTGAGGGTTGGTGGTGCTGCCAGTAGGGTGGGAGAATGAACTTCATGAGGATCCTGTCAGAAGTCACTTGCCTAAAGCTTTCTGTCCTGCTTTCCTGTCCTTTTCTTGAATCTCTAAGGAAAGCCCACAAAAATCAATGAACTGGATCAGGAACAAAGCTCATGATGCAGTCCATTCATCACAAGCTGTAAGAAAATAGTGCCACAGTTGCCCCAACTGTATGTTCTGCCAGAGCCTGTTGTTCATGGTACTTCCTGAGACTGGAGTAAAAACGTCATCCAAGACTATGAGGAGACAGTATATGCAGGTCATGGTGACTGTAGGACAATCACAAAAAATGACCAGAGACATTCCCTAAACTGAATTCAGCAATGTTTCAAATGCTTGTTGTTAATGCAGTGAAAGCATAAGTGGAGATTCAAGCATTAAAAAAATGAATTTGTTGCAAATTAAAGTTATCTTATAAGTACATATCTGATGTAACGAAGTATTTCTCTCCCTAATTACGAATTAAACATTAATACTACCAGAACATCTAGTATCTTTAAATGATCAGTATACTTAACCCATTGAGTATATATATTTATATATTATATAGCATAAATTATATATAACAGATATAG
>NW_009728710.1:0-381 GCF_000703405.1 Apaloderma vittatum
TGGGCAAACCCACGGGCGCCGTAGCCCCGTCGCACAAACCCGCGGACGGCGCGCTGCCGCGAGGAGAAACAAAACCCGGGGTTCTGTGTGCACAGCGGCTGAGATTCGGGCAGAGCGTGATACCCAGATTCCGTAGTTACTGCAGGTGGACAAAACAAGCCTTTCCCGTAAGGTGCAATCACAAATCCAGGAGGAAAAGCCCGATTTCCTTACTCAGGCAGCGAATGGGCTCTCGCTGCTGCTTTTGCAGAACAATAGTGGCCAGGAGACTTCTTTGCATTTCACTGTGGTTTCTTTTTACTCCCTTCCAGCTCTCTGGTAGGAAATCCATCGCGGTATCTGACCGGGGAGGGCTCCGAGAGCGGTGGTGGGGGCAGGGGG
>NW_009728710.1:567-893 GCF_000703405.1 Apaloderma vittatum
CCTCGCCCGCTCCTCCTTCCCCGCTCTCGCCGTCCTCCTCCCGTCCATCAATTCCTCTCGAGATGCTCTGAAACACCGTTCCACGTTTTGTAGTTTTCTGTGAAAACCTGGAAAATTTTATTTTGGGGGGGCTTTTTAACCGATACGTATCCTTCTTTGGCAGGGCTTCCTCTTTCAGTAAGGAAGCTTTAAATGCCAATGACATACTTACCTTAGAAAACCCCCAGGGTGGGCTGTAACATTTCAACAGTGAAAGAAGAGGCTGGGTAAGAGCTCTTTTATTATTCAACAAAACCCATTTCTGCTTTGGAACCGGGGTGGGGCGT
>NW_009728711.1:0-787 GCF_000703405.1 Apaloderma vittatum
TGTGTGTGTGTGTGTGTGTTTGAAGTTTGGTTATAAGATGGGTTATGGAAAATCTTGTTCTTTTCAGTGTTGCCAGAAGAAGTAAAACCAGAACTGTAAGATGCAAATGCTCATTCTGTTTATATGATATCTAATACTTAAATTGGAAAATGAGGCAGCCTCATTCTAATATGTTTCAGATGTATCCAGAAATACTAGAAAAATAATTTGACAGAATTTTTACAGTTCATATTCTAAGAGCAGTTTATTACAGTGCATAAAAGCACTTTTGTCTAAATGTCTTTTTTTATCAGTTTCCAAGTTCTTTCTGAAGAATAAGACCCTTGAAGTGTTGTTCTTTCTCCTTATTTGTAATATTTTTAACAGTAGAAAAATAATCTTTATGTGATTTGGAAGAAGTCTGAGGAGGAGCTATACTTGACTGTCTTTACTGGAATTACTCAGTGGGATGAGATATAGCCCTATTAATAATTGAATGCTTCCAGCTGGACAATGTGGAGTTGCATTTGTCAGTATTGACAGTAAAAAATCACAACCAAGTTAATCAAACCCAATGTTTTTGAAACTAAAAGCACTTAACTGATGTTGATGTTGTGGAATATGTCTATTATAAGCAGCTTTAAGACTCAGTGTGGGGAGGGGCAGCGAAGCAGAAGTTTCCTGTTGTGGGATCGTTAGTTGCAAGGAAATGAGTGTCAGCTGCTGATTTTACGTATGCTGTGACTTTCTCATGACTTCTGCTTTTGGAAAGGATATTGTTACTGAGATTGTGTTTTTATTATATATA
>NW_009728712.1:0-848 GCF_000703405.1 Apaloderma vittatum
GAGAGCTCCTTGGGCCTTAAAGTGCTGGGGTGGGGGGAGGAGGAGGGGGAGAGAGAGAAGAAAGAAAAAAAAAAAAATTAAAGCCCAGATTGGGAATAAAAAGGAAATTTGACGCGAGAGAATATAAAAAGGAAACATAAGGAAAAAAAAAAAAGGTAAAAAGTGCAAGGAAGCGAAGAGAAATTGAAAAGCGAAGCAAAATATAACCAAAGAGAATGATAAAAGTCAATGAAACATTCAGACGAAAAGGAAACATCCCCCTCCAAACGACAGAAGGGAAAATAAAGTGAAATGAAACAATGAAATCATGAAATCATGAAATAATGAAATCATGAAACCATGAAATAATGAAATCGTGAAATCATGAAATAATGAAACCATGAAATAATGAAATAATAAAATAATGAAATAAAATAATTAGTAGTTAAAAAAGAAGGCACAACGGAAAGAATAAAAACGATATTAAGGAAAACAGAAACAAACTAAAGCCGGAAAAATATAAAAGGCACTCCAAGAAAAAGGCAAAACGAAAATAAAAAAAATCAAATCATTTTTACCGACGATCAAATTAAAATGCGATTTAGAAACAAAATTAAAGAATCAGGTACATGCAAAAGGAAACAAGCAAGGAAACCCCAAAAGAATAAACATTAAAATAAAATGCAGAAAGTAAAAGGAAATTTATAAAGTAAAACAAAATTTAGAAAGGAAAATACAATCTATAAAACAAAATTTAAAAATAAAATAAAGAATAAAGCACAAATAAAAGAAAAAATGGAAAATTATTTTTTTAAAAAAATCATCATTAACCAACGTTAAAAAGGACATTAAAGAAAAAAAAAAACAAA
>NW_009728713.1:0-3352 GCF_000703405.1 Apaloderma vittatum
CCACTGGCTCAGGTGTGAAGGGTGTGTGCCCACGGCGAGACCGTTGGTTTTCCTCTCTTTGCCAAAAGGACAGACCACACGCACCATCAGTTTACAGGAACACTGCATCAGAAGATTTCTGTGCCCCAATCAACCCAACCCGCTTCGACTTTTACAAAAAGCTGTAATAAAACCTACTGTTTCCTCTAGCATCGTAATTCTTCACCAGTTTTCCCCTTATTTCCTCAGGCTTACCACCAGGAAGTTGAAAGACGTCAATATTCAACTACTGGACCAAGAAAACTTTCGTAACCCAAGCTCATTTCTCTTTTTAAGAGATTCAAAAAGATAAAAAAAATTAAAAATCCAACCAGTCTTATGAGATACAACACAAAGCAGTAGGTACCAGTGGGTACGTGATGCGTGGCAGCTGCACCAGCGGTAACCGGAGATTTGAAGGAAGCTGCAAAGGGACACGGACCGTGCTCCGCTCCTCCCAGCACCGAATCCCTACGTCCCACGTAGGGGGATAATACAGCTACTTTGTTTAAAAGGGTCTCACGTCCTGGTGAAATTTGCCTTTTAACATACAACCCACACAAAGCTTTGTTTAGTAACGCACACAGACGTCACTAAATATTGCAAAGTGCCCAATATATGTCCTAGGAGGTAGAAATTCTGCAGACTCTGTTTCAGGGCCCTCATTTTAAGGGCTGAAAACTGCCGACAGGATGTTCCAAATATCCCAAATGTCATTTGTAAACCCACTGAGGTGGTTTGCATTTAGCCGATGGCAGGGGCGGGCACAAAACTTCATCCGAAGCCGCAATTTAGCCGTCCCGCTGCGCTACAGCAACTGCAGAAACCAGCAATTCGGCCAAGTCTGACGGGATCTAAAGCAACAAGACTCAAAAGTCATGTTAATCTGGACGACACCTGTACCAAGGCCAGGACTTAACCTTGCTTACGGCAGGAGCTCAGCTGAACCAGCGCTGAAAACCATTTCACTGCTGGTATGGGAAAGCCAAACTGGTGTTCAGGCACCTGCAAGTTTAACATGATTTGCTTCTCTTTTCTAATTATTGGACTTCTTTCCCCCCTCCTTGCAGGCGCTCCCGGCACTGTGCCGCCACTCAGCAGGGGGAAGTCAAAACTGGTCCTGCCAGTTCCCAGTTTGTCACTGCTTTCCTCCCCAGCCCCCAGCCCAGTTCTTTTCTTGAGTTCCCAGTACCTAGTTCTGGAGTTCCCAGTACCTAGTTCTGGAGTTCCCACTACCTAGTTCTGGAGTTCCCACTACCTAGTTCTGGAGGTCCTACTACCTAGCTCTGGAGTTCCTACTACCTAGTTCTGGAGTTCCTCCTACCTAGCTCTGGAGTTCCTCCTACCTAGTTCTTTCTCGAGTTCCTCCTAGCCCTGTGCACAGCAGCTTGCTGTCAGTAGTACCTGCGCTCCGCACGCTCCTTCTTTTTTAAGACGACATCCAGATCTTGTAGTTGCTCTTCCAGCTTCTCGCAGAGTAATTTCTAAGAGAGGGGAACACAACGTTAGGCTCTTTCGTAACCATTTTCACACCGGCTTTCACTCTTTCTGTGTTTGTCTGGGAGCAGGGTGAGTGTCTTGCTACACCAGAGGCTCCTCTTTGATGACGAAGGCTTTACAACAACCCTAAAGCACGACCTGAAGCTCCCCATCATCTTCACAATGTAACAAACCTGACATCTCTTGTATTAAAAATTAGTGAAGAGCAACAGACCCAGGAGACACTTTTAACCCCAAGGTGCAACTGCAAACTCTCACAAAAGTACACTCTTGGAAGAGAAGTGAAAAGGGATGCTCGGCACAGCCGCGTCGCGCCGTGCCAGCACGGTTTGCTTTTGGCAGGGGAAGAGCGCTGTTGGCACAAAGAATTTTTCTAAAAGAGTTTTTCTAAAAACTTTCTAAAAGGAAGGTGCTTGAGATCAGGCACCCCATATATTTCAGGAGAAGGGCATCACACCCTCCTGGGCTCACCCTCCCAAGTACCATCCCTGCAAAACTTCATATTTTAGACACACGATAAATTAACCTGGACACGTGCACCATATTTTTTTGTTTGGTGTTTTTTATTTTTTTGGCAGAAGCAGCTTCTAGCCTTCAAAAAAAGCTTTTTTGCTTGTCTGTCACCAGACAAGGACGGCACCGCCTTTCCCTTTTTTTGTTAGAAAAAGCAGCTTTTTCCAACCAGTGCCCCAGCAAACATCTTGGAAGAAGGAGCAGCTGCTTGCTCTGCCCAGCGCTCGCTCCCTCACTGCCTACTGCTGCCCCTGCCAGGACGCCAGCGAGGAGGTCTCTTTTGAGCAAAATTAAGACATTTTTTAATAGTATGTTAGTATTGAGGTAATTTAACCAAATACGGGAGAAAAAGCAGCGTGGTTGGAGATTTCCGTCCTTCACAACGGCAACACAGTCATTGGTCACGAGCAGAAAAAAACGGGGAAAGAAAACCACCTCCCCAACCTCAGTTTTACTCGCAGGCAAGACCGGCATCCCTACCCTTCGTCATGGCATTTTTTAACCGAAAAACGATAAAAGAACTCGTTAAACTCCCACAGGCGCAAGCAAAGGCAAAAACCAAGCGAGCAGTGAGGTGGAAGAGGAAGCGTACGTGCTGGCAGGGCGGGCAGAACCACTCTCCGTCGGGGATGATCATGAGCGGAGGGCGAAGGCAGGCGGTGTGGTACCCGCTGTCGCAAGAGTCGCACAGCAAAATCTGGGGAAACAAAGGGAATCGTCAGGATCTTCCTGCACCCGCAGCGCAGAACAGGGACGGCGCAGAAGCGCTTTAGAAATATTTTGGGCTGCGCCAAAACAAAAAAAAAATGCCGTATCCCTCAGCACTGGGGCCAAAGGCGGTTTGTACGGGGAAGGTCCTACAGGACAGATTTCCATTTTGACACCAGATTTCCATTTTGACACCAGATCTCCTCCTATTCTGTGTTCTCAGGCACTCAGCACCACTGGACTACGAAGACTTTGGGCCCATCCTGTGCAATCTGGTGATTCTTGCCAGATCCCAGATCAAGGGCAAAATGCCACCTGGATAAGACGTGGTGAAAAACATTTTTCCTGTGTGCCCATGTCCACATGAAGGAAATCCGGCCACTGCCTCTGTCGGGGTGATTTTATGTCCCGGGCAGGAGAGACAAAGCCTTGCAGACTCCTACAACCAGGCAACTAATAGAGTTAGAATCTTAGAATCCTTCAGGTTGGAAAAGCCCCCTGGGATCATCGAGTCCAACCACTGACCCTGCTCTACAGAGCTCACCCCTAAACCATCTCCCCCAACCCCACATCTCAGTGACCTTGAAACCCCTCCAGGGGTGGGGACTCGACC
>NW_009728713.1:3382-4339 GCF_000703405.1 Apaloderma vittatum
GCTCTTGCTTGGAAAACATTTTCCTGCTGCCCAGTGTGACCCTGCCCTGGTGCAGTTTGCAGCCCTTCCCTCTGGTTCTGTCGCTCCTTCCCCGTGAGAAGAGACCAGCCCCAACCTCTCCACAACGTCCTGTCAGGCAGTTGCAGAGAGGGATGAGGGCTCCCCTCAGCCTCCTCTTCTTCACACTCAACAGCCCCAGCTCCTCCATCACATTTATTCCCCAGCTCCGTCGCCCTCCTCTGCCCTCGCTGCAGCCCCTCGAGATCTCTCTTGGGTTGAGGTGCCCAGAACTGGACACAACACTCAAGTTTATGCTTTGCTGAGTAAAACTTGACCTGGCCCTTTCCATTAAAGCTGAGGAACAAAGCAGGTGTAAGCTGTGTGAGTGTCTGCTGGAGTATATACTCTCCCTCACATCCTAAAGGTCAAACTTTGTCTCAGCTGTGTCAGGGAATCTTGTTTTGTGGATTCCCAGCAGGACCGCACGTCTTCCCAGAGGGATTCACAGTGATATCTACCCCTAATGAAAAGCAAAAGTTCTCTGTGCCCCTTCACTCCGCCCCGGCAGGATTTTGCAGTACCCAGCCCTGGGGGTGATGTGCAGCTGCACCCCACAGGGGTGACCAGGTCAGGAGCCACTGGAAAGCGCACGTTCCACTGGCTGGGTATTTCTTCTTCATCTTCAGTTTTTTTGGTTTTTTTTATTAACGTTGTCTCCCTCTGTATTCACAGAGGTCGCACAACCCCAAAGCCTCACCCAAACTAAGGCTCAGTTGTGCTACACCTCACAGGATGACACTGCAGAGGTGGTAAAGAGCAGAAATCCTAGAATCACAGAATCACAGAATGTCAGGGGTTGGAACGGACCTCTGAAGATCATCCAGGCCAACCTTCATCCCAGCACACCCAACCACTACACCACAGCCTCAAGTGCCAGATCTACTTTTTTTTTAAACA
>NW_009728713.1:4539-8954 GCF_000703405.1 Apaloderma vittatum
CACCCCTGGGCTGGAAGGGACCTCAGAGATCATCTAACCAACCCCCCTTAACCAGCCCAGGTTGCTCCAGGCTCATCCAACCTGGCCTGGAACACCTCCAGGGAGGGGGCAGCCACAGCCTCTCTGGGCAATCTGTGCCAGAGTCTGGCCACCCTCGCACTCAACAATTTCTTCCCAAGATCCAGCCTAAACCTCTTCTCCTTCAGTTTAAACCCATTTCCCTTGTCCTGTTGCTGGACACTCTTGTCAAAAGTCCCTCCCCAGCCTCCTGGCAGGTTCCTTCCCTCCTTACTAAAGGCAGACGCAGTTACCGCCACGAGTTTACCGCTGCAAACTCGGCGTGTTCTCCTACGGAGGACAAACTGCCCTCAGCTACCCCCAAAGCCGACGCGGAGGCCCAGAGGAGCCCTCCCCGCAAGCCTACCAGCTCCGGGTGGTTGGGAAGGCCACACTTCTTGCACGGCTCATCGTCGTCAGCGGGCGCAGCTTCCTCTTCCTCCTCTTCTTCCTCTTCCTCCTCCTCCTCTGAGTTTTTTTCACTCTCCGAGGCGTCGCTCTCTTCGTTACTCGAGTATTTCCACCGGCCCCGCGTCCGCGTCCCCGTCCACCGAACTTTGCTTCTCTGGGACGCACATTTCAAAGAGAAAACACAAAGGGAGCTCACAGAGGTTCCTCCCAGACGTTCAGAGCCGTCCGGCCCCGCAGCGAGGCGATTCCTGCCCATCCCGGCGGCTGCAGCGAACGCGCAACGCCTCGGATCGTCCTTAAAACCCAACAAGGTAATCCAGGGAGGGAAAATTCACACCTCCCTTTCAAAGAAGATTTAAATTCAGAAGACAAGTTTGTCCCTCAGCCCCTTTATTTTTGTTTTGATGAGGTAAGCTTGCCAAATTCTACAGAATAGATTTCGTTTAAAAATCAGAGTGTTATTTTAAATTTAAGTCTTTCTGCAACCGGGATATGTTTTATAATTCAAGCAGCACACCAAGCAGAAGAAAGTTTCCTTCTCATTAACTGACTGGTTTCTCGCAGACATTTTTCTCTCACAATTCTTGCCCCCTCCAAGACACTGAAAAAGGAAAATAACTTCACTTGCTTTTTCAACTCAAAATGTTTCTCTAATTTTGACTAAACTACTCATTGCCCTGAACAAGCTGAATAAACTAAAATACACAAAATAATCTACTTCTTCTGCAGTACAGACTTGTACCACAGCAGGATTTGTCACATGGGAAACATTTTGTTTCACATTCTTAACACTAATTTCTACCTCTTTGCACATTTTACTCTTCACAAAACTTCAGTTGCAAATACACTTTAAATCCACGACAGCATTACATGTCACGACAGTTTCAAATTTATTTTTAAAGACCCTTCTTCAGAAGGAAACAAATATTAAATAGAAATACTAAAAATCTGGGTATTTTTCTTCTTGATTAAATGGCAGCAGTTAACCAGTTTCAAACTTCTTCCTCTACCATATTTATTTTAAAAACTCTCTTTAGATCTCCTTCAGAAGAAAAGATCAGGTTAAAAGGCCTGGAGCCTTTAAAACTACTTGCAGGACTCGTAATCACTATTGCTTTCATTTCTTTTTAAATGAAAACATTTAAGTGAAAGGTTTTAACTGGACAATTTCTTTTTCATTTCTTTATGCAGATGACTTTTTTCAGTACAGATGTTATCGTTCTCTGAAAAACCAGCTCTTCACTTCAGGAAGGTTACTCAGCACAGCAGCAAGGGAAAGCAGCTAAGGAAGCGAGCGTCTTGGTAAAACTATAAAATCAGTCAGAAAAATGTGTTAATGGTGGAAAAACTAACAGGATTTCGAGTTGGTATTAAGGGAGTGCACTTAAAAATGTAGACTCTTTATTTCTTGTTTCTCTTTTATGCTTTATATCCAGGAAAAAAAGATAAAGGTGTTTGTAATTACAGACTTAGAGGCATGTCTAACCTTGAGGGGTGTATTTACCTGATCTATTTTTAAGGTTTATGCTGCGTAAGCAGAAGTTCATTATAAAAAAAGATACCTCTACCCAAAGCAAAATGCAGATCCCACGCATGGGAAAAGCTCAACTGCCAATGTTCCCACCTGAGTGCACGTTCTCCTCGCAGAGAGGGCTGCGGGGAGTTGTTATTCCCAGGAAATAGAGCCGTGTTACCTTGTTAACCTTAGAATTCGACTCCTTCTCTGGTTTCTTTGCATCTTCTTTTCGCTCCGGTTTTTGGGCCGCCGCTGGTTTCTCCTCCTCCTCTTCAGGCCGTTTTCTGTCGGGTTTCTGATCCCGAGTCTCCACAACCTTTGGAGTGGGCTTGGAGATTCTGGGCGACCGCCGTAACGTGCGGCCCACACCCACCTCTTCCGGCGGCGTTTCCGTCTTTCTCTTCCGACTGGAGATCCTGATTGTTAATTTAATCCCTTCTTTCTGTCTTTCAGAAGTGATTTCTTTATTGTCTGTTGCGCAGCTTTCTTCTTCAGAAACTAGCTTATACTTAAATTTGCTTTTCGAAGCTGGAGATTCTTTTTTACTCTCCGAGGAGTCCTCCAGCTGAGAAGCAGGAGCATCATCTAATCCATCTGGCTCTGTCTTGGCACCTTCTGCCTCCTCCTCTTGTTTCTCAGGGCTGGGTTTTGATTCTGCTTTGCTCTCCTCGGGCGGAGCCACTTGACTGCCAGAGCCCTCCTCTTGCAAAGGAGGTTTCTCCGAAGTGACGGGAGAAGTAGGTGCAGGGGGCACCTCAGCAGCTTTTGGAGAATCAGGCGTCTCCTCCGACTCACCTTGACTTTTCAAAGTCTCTTCACCGGACGGCACAAGCTTGGGTGGTTCTGCAGGAGCAGATGCACTTGGGGACTTCTCCAGCTTCTCTGAACATTCTTTGGGCGGCGACGTTGGGTCCTTTGCGACTTTAGTGGCGGGGTTCCCTTCGGTTGGTTTGGCACAGTCTTCAGAGCCGGAAGACTCTTCCGCTCCCCTTTCAGTAGTTGTGCTGTCGAGGGGCTCTTTCTCCCCAGGACTAGATTCCTCCTTTAAAGGCACTTTCTGATCAGAAACCTCCGAGGCTGCAGCCCCGGAGGCCGCAGCCGCCGTTTCTCTCCCCACAGTCGCTGCGTTTTTCTCGGCCTCGCACGTTTTGATAATTTTACTCACAGAACCGAGGGAGTCTGACACCTTTTCCCCGCTTTTGCCATTTTTCTCTTTTAACGAGCTCCCGTCTTCCTTCGCGCTGTTGGAGTGCTCCGACTTGTTGTTTGGTATGATGCTCGCGGTTATTTTTTCGCAGCTCACCTCTCCGTTGACCAGCACTTTCCCATCAGGACACAAAGCAGTAATTGTAGGGACCCTCTTAAAAGCTTCTTCTTCTGGTTTCCCTTCTTCCTTCAAGACCTCCTTTGTGGGAGTAACACATTTACACAGCGGCCCCTTGATGGGGCTGTCGTAGTCGTCCGTCAGCTTGATCTCGCGCTTTTTAAGCGGGATTTTGGCCTGCTGGTCGTTTTTCAGTTTCTCGCTTTCCTCCACAGATTTCTCCACAATTTCCTGGGGAGTTTTGACATTAACACAAAACTCTAACCTCTCTGGCTCATGAACTGCTATTTTGTCTGTACAACTTTTTACTTCTTTCAAGTCTTTTGGCTCTATTTTGTTTTCCTTCGCCTCTACTTTAACAGGCTTGACGTTTTCTTTGAAAGAGTCACTTTCTTCTTTGACAGCTTGCTTTTCTTCATTGTATTCTGAAGGTTTCTCTAATTTTACTATTACTGGCAATTTAATAATTTCTTTTTCTTCTATTTTCTCAGTTTTCAGCGTGTTTTCGTCTTCTTTGACACCAGGAAGCGGAAGGCTTTCTGATTCTGTTGACTGTTCCTCCACCTCCTCTTTTTCTTCTTTGATTTTTACTTGGTTTTCTGTTGACAGAGAAAAACAACTATGAAACAACCGGGGGACCTGCAGGGCTCCAAAGAGCACCCCTCAGAACAAAGGCAGATCTCCTCTCACAGAATTACTAGGGGGCTGCCTTATCTAATATCATCATTAACTGAGTGCGTTGCCAATTTTTAGCTACAGAATCCCGATTCGGTTTAATTATTTACCAAAATGAGCTTGTATTTCAGAAGCCAGCAGCAGAATTCTAGATTTTAGATGTCTTTAAACATATATCTTGGCTCCTTCTCCAACAGCACCACGACGCTTTCAGAGGACACACAAAACCTGAGCGCAGGAAGCATCAACCTGAAGCCTCACTCGAGTTTCTGAGCTATTTCACCAACTGTATCGGATTCTACAGTCTTCGAGTGAAATTCCCTAAAGAAATCAGTCCCTGCTCGCACACACCTTTATTTCGAGGAATACTTAACTACTGTACTTCAAGGAATACTTAACTACGTGTATTGGGTTGGCTCAGCTGGATTTTGG
>NW_009728714.1:0-3076 GCF_000703405.1 Apaloderma vittatum
CCCCCCCACCACCACATATACTCAGAAAATGCATAGAATCACCTTCAATTTTAAGAAAAAGTCACAAAATTCTTGTTTATAGATAAATACCTCTAAAGCTTTTCAGAGACAGACCGCACAGTACTGAAGTTCAACTGACAGGCGGATGACTGACCGCACCATGCTCCGAGTGAGCTCCAACAGTTTCTCTCAGAACGCACGAAGCAAGAGCAGTCCCTTCCCTCTTCCAAAATCCCGCATCTGCAGCGACTCTTACTTTCAGTTCTCCCCCAGGTAGTTTTGACTAACCCTGGAGAGTATGGTGCTCACTGACAGCACAACAACGGCAATCAACACCAGGTAATTTCTGTCTTAGATGACATATCTGCTGCCGCCACCAAGGTATGAAAAAATCCGCAGACAGTAACCTTTTGAATAAAGTCACTACCTCATCTGGAGATATTTTGATGAACGAGGATGCAGGAATCACAAATGGCTTTTTGAGCCTGGGTACCAGACTTTTGTTTTCAGAAGACATTTAACTTGCTTGTAGTTTTCCACGAAGCTTTCTCTCTTCCTCCTGACAATGACTCAAGATCACTAGATCTAACGAACTAAAAATACGGTTTTCAAGATGAAATGGAAGGAACTGCATAAGCGTCGGGTTATGCAAGAACTAATTGTTTGCCTCCACCTGCAACTGCGCGTGTGAGGTTCTTGATTTGTTTTTTTTTTAAGAGAGGTTTTTTGTATCTACTTAAAAACCTGAACAGGCCATACTCAAATGACTAAAACAGCAATAAGAGAAATTAGATGATTATATGAGTCAAACTTCTTGTGAGGGTGTAGAAAGCTCTGCATCCCACAGCCTAAAAGAGCGCTCCAACTGGTAGACCACCACTCAGAAAAAGAAAATAATACTTTTTCACTCGTGTGCTTTTGAAAATCCGTGTAACTGTCGGTAGCACAATCCTCACAATCAGACGACAGCAAATGGGATCACTTGCCTCAGGGAACACAAGCAGAAGCTGCCTCCTCTGAGCAGGCCAGACGAAACTCAGCTGCACAATAAACATCAGTCGCAACACATTGTATTATATATAGTCGCAACAGTTATATCAGACGTAAGCATATGTACTCTTCTTCCAAGGAAAAAGATTTTTTAAGGCTAATTCTGATAAATTTTAAAAATCTAACATGCTTTCGCTTCAGAACCACCTATTCTCACTTTAAATCACTGTCTACAACAAGTTCTTGACAGGCTTGAATCTGCTCCTTATAGATTTGTAGACTGAAGGTCTCTCTCAGATTCAGACTAGATATAATGAAGAAATTTGGTAGGCTGAGGGTGCCAAGGCACTGGCCCAAGTTGCCCAGAGAGGTGGCAGATGCCCATTCCTGGAAACATTCAAGGTCAGCTTGGACAGGGCTAACCTCTCGCTCCTCCCTTTGGAAAACTGCAAACTTCGGACCACCTCACAGACAAAATCCTACAAGGTAGAAATGTTATTTAGTTGGTACGATACATACGCTGAACTGCTCAGCAGACACCTCAGTCAGGAGTAAAACACCACCTGGCTTTATAGTTTGTGTTAATCAACTTAAAATTACTATACAGAACCACCAGTGGTTTGAGTCTTTCCTAAAAAAATGGTCAAGACTTCCTAGGAGCTAGCAGGAGCCAAGTGAGGTAGCCCAGCTCCCCTCTCCTCTGCCCCAGGAGCTCCTCTTGGCAAATACCTAAAACCACAAACATCAGCTTCAGGAGACAAAATGAATTTTTGCAGAGATTTTTACGTTTTTACAAACGTAGCTGGTTTTCAGACTACTGACCGCTTCGCACACTGAGAACAAACCGGATCATTTTGAAAATCCTGTGTGCTCACTGCGAAACGCAGACACATTGCCCACCACCGAGATTAGCAACCCTGCCACGTCAAAGCTCGCGTGCACTGCTTTCCAGGGCGCTTCAGAAGCGTCAATTGTTTAAATTGGAAAAGACTTTTAAAATCATCAAACCCAACCATTAATCCAGCAATGCCAGGTCCACCACTAAACCTATTCCTATTGCAAAAGCTCTTTAAGTTGGTTTTGGAATAATACAACAGACACTGCACTGTTAGTGCAGACACTGAGCTTTAGAAAAGCCTTTACATCTGTTAAAAGCAAAAGCTTTCTTTTCTGTTTGTCCCATCACCAACACCACTTTGGTTACCTCCTTTCTATTCGCATTAGCAAAAAACAGCCCTATCCTACCTTTATTGATCAAACCAGGGCCAAACTTTATCCTTCCTCCCATCAGTCTAGGTCACTTCTTCCTACAAACCTGACCTCACTCATATCCTTAAACCAAGACAGATACATCAGGCTATGAAGCGGCACACACTGCCAACCTTGCTGCAGAGAAACTCTTTATTAAAAGTATTCCCAATCCAGTATATGCAAAACGAGCACAGAAGAAAAAGCACCATAAAGGCACTCTACTGGTGTACAGGTTTTCAATAAAAACAAAACAAAAGCATAAAACCTCAGAAGGAAGGCAGAGAGGTGAACATAAGATGAAATCTCCTCTGCCTTCGGACCACCACCTCTGCTCCTCCCTCCACAGCAGACAACCGGAGATATTGGTTTTCTCTAAGGGTTTCCTCAGTCTTTTACCACGAAAAACTAAACCAACCAAACAAAAAAACCCAGAAAAACAAAACTATGTTCAGAAAAGGTGCTATTAATATGATACTTTAGGTAAACTGAGGAAGCGTGGTCTGGATGACCAAGTAGTGAGGTGGGTTGTGAACTGGTTGAAGGGAAGAAGCCAGAGAGTTGTGGTCACTGGGGCAGAGTCCAGTTGGTGGCCTGGGTCTGGTGGGGTCCTTCAGGGGTCAGTGCTGGGGCCAGAGCTGGTCAATGTATTCATCAATGACCTGGACGAGGGACTAGAGAGCGCTGTCAGCAAGTTTGCTAATGACACAAAACTGGGAGGAGTGGCTGACACCCAGCAGGCTGTGCTGCCATTCAGAGACCTGGACAGGCTGGAGGACTGGGTGGGGAGAAATCTGATGTAGTTCACCAAGTGTAGAGTTTTGCACTTGGGAAAGAA
>NW_009728715.1:0-302 GCF_000703405.1 Apaloderma vittatum
TGGCCCGAACCCGCTTTTGCTGGACGTCCCGTACGAGAGGCAGCGCGCTTTGGGCCCGGGTTTCTGTCTCGCCCCGGGTTGTCCGCCTGTTTGGGTTTGATTTCTAGGAATGCATTTTGACTGGCAGACAGGGTGGGAATCACATCCTGTTACTGTCTATTACTTACTTCCTAATTTTAATGAAAGAGAAGGAACTGGAGTCCCGAAACCTCTGCTTAGCCATGCCTTGCACTGCTCTGTGTGTGTTAGTGCTTCTTGAGCTATGCTCTATGTAGTAATAACGTTCAGAGTGGCTTTTTCTG
>NW_009728715.1:318-692 GCF_000703405.1 Apaloderma vittatum
ACTAAGTAACCACTTAGATGTGAAATGCCTCCAATCAAAATACACGCCAAAGCGAGGAACCTCATGCCCAGCATCCCAGCTAGTGAGCAGATACCCTCAGCAGCGATTCATCTCGGGCACATTTAAACGTCTAATGGAGGAATTCTGTTTCTTCATGATCCCGGGCAACTGGGACTCAGTTGCAACTCGCACCTAAAGCCGGCAGAACGAATCTAGGCATTACTGGCCATTTTTGTTTATACTTTGTTCTATTTGGCTTTCAAAAATACTATTTAAAAGTTTGTTGTCGGGGTTTTTTTGTTTGTTTGTTTTGTTGTTGTTTTTTTTTTTGCTTTTTGCAGTGGATGGGGTTTATCTGGATATGTGCGAGGCAT
>NW_009728715.1:997-7354 GCF_000703405.1 Apaloderma vittatum
GCCATTCAGAGAGACCTGGACAGGCTGGAGGGCTGGGCAGGGAGAAATCTTACGAAGTTCAACAAGCGCAAGTGTAGAGTTTTGCACCTGGGAAAGAATAACCCCTTGTGCCAGTACAGGTTGGGGACTGACCTGCTGGAGAGCAGCGCAGGGGAAAGGGACCTGGGGGTGCTGGTAGGCAGCAGGATGGCCATGAGCCAGCAGTGCCCTCGTGGCCAAGAAGGCCAATGGCTTCCTGGGCTGGGTTAGAAGGGGAGTAGCAGAATACTCTTGGAGAGATCCCTCCGACTTTCACCAAGTGAAGTTGTTCCACTTTCTTCCTGAAAATTCAGAATTCTTTCAATCATGAAAGGAGAAGCTTTAAAATCCTATAATTAGTGCCATCATTATCTTTAAACAGCGAAACAATTTGGTTTTTTCAAGCTCTTGCAATTCCCCACATCACTCAGATGCCACGAATATTTGACGTTACTTGCAGTGTGTGGCTCGGTATATTGCTACCCAAGTACTACAAGCAGGAACAAAACACAATTAAGCTGATATAACCTATACTGCTCAAACAGTAGATCAAACCTAAGCCTGCACCCTTACTAAATCACTAACTTGTCATGTTCTCCTCATGTGAGGCCTTAAGTGATTCTGCCATACTCATCCCCCCATTACCACATAAATGACTGACATGTTTCTTTACTGTTTTTATTATCTAGATTTTAAATTCTGATACTTTCTGTCTCTCACATTTCACCTCACATGGTGGAAAGTCAGTGGAGTGCAGGGAGAGAACACTGCATCTAAAGATCACAACATATATAGGAAGCAAATGGAGAGACGGCAGTTTTTCCTTGACTGGCTAATCTCCAAGACAGGCAAAATCCCCGTGCTTGAGTATCCAAAAGAAAGCAATGGAAGCAACAAAACATTCTCAGGTGGAGGTCCACCCAGAACCTAACATAGACAACAGGGTGGAGTATCGGGCTGGCGGATGTTCCCTAATGTTAGGGTCACACCTTCTCCCTACTGCCACCGGAGTCGTTTCCCTTCACTGCTGCCCATTCCCTATTTATTCCTCTCCATATCTCCCCCCTTTGACACTTTGCTTATCTAATTTCTCTATTCTCTTAAAAAATATTTACATGTATTCTTTTTTTTTCCCGAAAGACTCCCTGCATCATGTTCTCAGATCATGCTCCTTTTTTTCACCAGAACGAAGCCAGACTTCTCAACCCATCTCCCTTGACTCTGACAGCAGACTGCAACAAGGTATCTTCTCCCACTCCATCATTCTTCACTTTCACCATCCTGTCCAAGCCTCAAGGCTAAGTGGTCGTTCTACCTGACTGATATGCTTATTCCTAACAACATGCACCCTTCTCTTCCCCAGCTCTTCGGGACTGATACTCCATGAGCAGAGGGGCTTGGAGCTCCTGTGAGATCAAGATGTAAGGCCACTATCTGATAAAGTTTCCTCAGTCCTGGATAACGTAACTCTTCTGCATTTCCCCTAATCCTTTCTCTAAACTCATTCATCACCTTTTCCCATAATCACCTAGTCTCTTCCCTTGCTGCAGCTCTTTTTCTATCCCTTTTTAATGATTCTTCAATCCATCACTTCCTACAAGAACATTATGTATTAATTTTTTGTTCTACAATAATGACTTAATTTTTTGCTCTATTCAGATCATGTGCAGCACTTCATTTTCAGTAGCATCATGTTCTGTTTTCCAGAACTCTGGAAAAAGAATTTTTATACATATGAAATTATTTTAAGGAGAAAAACATCTACAAAATTATCATAACGTACATAAATTTATACACGCATGAGACATGTATTTTATGATTCATATTCTGTTAACAAACATAGTACACTGAAAACTGTTTTAGAAAAACATCCATAGACAGCAGAGGCATATTCTGTACCAGAGGAATCAAGAGTCTGCTATGCTCAATGATATAATCACACTGGGAAATTACAAACATAGCATATCACTGTTTAAATGACTTTGCAACACTTGTTCAGTATATCATGACTTAAAAATTACACTGAATTAGCATCATATATAGTGTACAGAAATTAGACCACAGTCTTTGCTGTTTTATGAGTAACTTGTTACAGCCAACTAGCCTCTACTTATTCCAGAAGTAATGTTTATCTTGACAAAAACGTGATTTCACTCCATAGTATGCCTTAAAATGTTAACCGTAAGCTGATGAAATTGTATTATTTGCACAGAATAAAATACAAATTCTGCTTAATCTAATTGTGAAATTTAGACACCATTTAAAATTTATTTTCTGTTCGAATGCATAGATAATCAAACAAACCTTTAAGGAAAGCAAGCTATAAAGTTTTGAGACTGGAGAAAAAGATCCATCATTTAATATTTCTTTTAGGATTTCTTTCCTAAAAAATTAAAAGAGCAAATGCCTTACTTACCACACCGAAGTGCTGACTCACTGTCTGCAGTCTCCTGGCTGCTGCTACACATCGATTTAAACACAGAAAGCTTCAAGTACGCCAGCTAATCACAGCAACTCCCTGATCATGTGACTTATACCACAGAATGTGAAATGCAGCATCTTTCAAATCGCAACATTCCCTGTCACAGCCTCCCGAATAAACCACGTTTAGTGTAACAGTGCCACAAATATCCAAGAGTTTGCGGATAACACTAAACTAAGTGGAGCAGCTGATACACTCAGTGGTAGGACTGTTGTTTAGAGGGATCTCAAGAGGCTGGAGAACTGGACTGACAAAAACTTTGTCAAGTTCAACAAAGGCAAATAAAATAATGCTGCACTTGGGGTAAAATAATCCCTTGCAACTGTACAGGCTGGGGGGGGAAATTATAAGAAAGCAGTAGTGCAGAAAGAGATCTAGGAATTTTGACGAACAACATCTGTAGCATGTTCTGCAGTAATAAAAGTGAACCACCTATCAGCCTGTATTAGTACAAGTGTGGCCTGCAAATATTGGGCTGTGGCCTAATGACAGAAATTCTGGAAGTAATATTTCCCAGAATCTGTCTTGTGCACCCACAAAACAAGGGCTCCTCTTCTCTGTGTCCTTTCAGATCTGATCCACATAGTGTGAACAAAACATTTTGTCCTTAAATATGCAAATAATGAGTCTGGAAAATATGCCCTCAGCCAAAGAAAAATCTCCCATTTGCATGGTTAAGATCTCTACTTGTACTTGCTATAGTAACATCTGAAAAAAAAAAGGCAAATCTCATCAGCTCACTAACAGAATTTGAGGAGACAGCAGTAATTCTAGCAACACAGTGAGTCACACTACAGAGGCTTTACACACTTTTCTAAATTACTGGCCATCACCAATGCTAAAATTCCAGCTTAAATGTACCATTCACTCATTCCTATGTTTACATTGGAGACTAATGATTTTGGGGGAAAAACTTTAAATTAAATTTCAGATATTGCTTTTAATTACATATAGTAAAGCAGGTGCGTACAACATTTCTGTCTTTACCAACAAGCCCACTGAATCTATGCTGAAACAAGAATAATTTGAAAAATGCAACAAAATATATACAATTGGAGATGAAATGTTAACGCTTACCTATTATGGGTTCACCTGTATTACTGCCAGAAGAGAATGGGAGAACTTTGGCACTGAGAGCAGAGATAGCTGTGGGAGATGAACTATCTGATCCAACACTGGATGCCAGATTGGAAGTTATACTTGAAGCAAGTGGGTTAACCACTGAAAAGACACTGAGATGGTTCTGTCAAAAAAAAATCCAGACAGCATATGTATACACGCAAACACACAGAGATGTATGTACAAACATATGAAATAAACGAAATGTATTTTTAAAAGTAGTTACTTCAATTGAAAGAGAAAGAAATCCAAAAACCCCTTTAAATGGAATAGGGTAATTTTCCTTATCGTTCACCAGCGAAAGCACTTCTCCCAACATGGCTGGACATCACTACAATATGAGGTAATTCTGCTTACGGAGAAAAGGTATTTCAATACTTGCAAGTAAGTTATACAAACTTAGTTAGTTAGCTGAAGTCTGATGTTTCTTTTCAAAAGGTAAGTATTGTGGAATCGTACCATTTCATTATACATTCATACACAGATTTTCTACTTTTTTTTCTTCTAATTTTGTTATTTAATCTAAATGCAACTGGTGCATAAACTGATCTTTGGTTTAGATAGCTGAGAAACACGACTGCACTGCACACATGTATCACATTATGTAAAGACCTGTATCTGTGCGGCTTCTTTCTAGCTGAGTATTTTTCATAAAAATCAGAGTTAAACTATAAAATGTTAGAAATGTAAATAATATGTAACTATGTAACACTGTAAACTAGAAAATAACTTCACAGAGTTGCCAGGGTCTTGGTGTAGTTTCCAGTATATTACTTTCTTTTACTGTTTATTGTTTATTTATTCACTCCAATCTTTTAGTTAATAAAAACAACATTTAGCTGTAACTGAATCATTCCACACATCCTCTTATTGCCTTCTGTGTGACAAGTAGTGATCGTGCAGTATCTACTATCCTGATTTCTACCAATATCACAGAAAATTTGTTTCAAAGCTAGATATAGTGCAAGATTGAGGCTGATAATGACCATGAGAATGAACAATTTTTTCTTTAAACATTGTCACAAACTGAAATATAGAAAGTTTCACTTAGACACAAAAAAATTTTACTGTGATGGTGGCCAGACACCTATATCGGGAGATGGAAATCTTTCCTGTTAATAATGACCAGCTCTCTAATCTATAGTTTGTCTGAACATTATATGTAAGAAAGCAATCCTGTCTCGACAACTTTATTCTCAAGTAGTGGTCTGGTCATCACCTACAAGAAATTACCATTTAAAAAACTACTTTTCCTCCTTTCACTCTTTTTCCATCTTCCGCCCTTTTCTGTGCACCTCAGGTTACAACACTCAATTCTGACAAGTCAAAGATTTGCAAAACGGCTGACCAAGTTAGCTGCAGCTTATTTAAATGTGCCATTGAAGGTCCTTTTTTCCAATAGTTCCTTTCTGAAAATTTAGAAATATAATAGAGTGAGAAAAATTAAGCTTTTACAGGTAAATACTAGGCCTTCAGCTTTTCTCTCGCAGACCAACAGAGCTGTTTCACATCCCTGAAAAATACCAGCCTTCTGCTCTCCCAGCTATCTCTAGTATTGCCTGTGTTCTTCCCACCCTCCTGACTAAAGGATTATAACTCCTCACCAACTTCAGTTTCAACTGTTCTCTCTCTCTCTCTCTTCCCACTTCCCTGCTCCGGCTTGTTATACTTTATCCTCTATGTCCATCTCAGCAATTAACTTGTCCCAGGAGAGAGGCAGGTGCAGGTGAAAGAAGAAACAAAATAAAATTAAGCAAAGATTGGAACTCATAAATAGTATCAACAGCCAGAAATTAATGCATCTTTTCACTATCAACTTTTAACAGTAATTAAAACTGAATCCTACCAAGCTATGATTTTTTTTTCCCATTGCTATCTTGCTTTGTTCTTGGCAGCATGGGCTCAAAATGAAAATCACAACATTTCAGCAAAGTTAGATTTTCTTGCATGTCAGCTGAGCTGCTGGGACTATTTGCATGAGTGTTCTCGACCTGTGACAACTATAAAGTAATTTGATGCAGTTTAGTCACTAAAGAAGACGGTTCCAAAAATCTGTGTTCTAAATTATCCAAATTCAGTGCTGATATACAAGGCAGACAACATCTTCCACTGAATCCAACTTAACTACGGATTGCATTTGTACTTCTAGACCCATACCTGATCTTCTCGTTCAAAGCCTGGTGCTTTTGGATAGCTGGATATTGGTGAAGAAACACCTGATGTCCTAGACTCAGAACACAAAACGCCATTTGCTAATGATCTCTGTCTACATAGAGGTCCAAGGGGCGATAAAGAACTACTGCTACCAGAGCTCGATGTTACAGTTGGACTTGAAGAAGAGGAAATCTGTAAAAGACAGAAAACAATGTCTAAGATACTCTATGGTATTTTTTAATGTTTACAGCTACAGTCTCCCTCTGTAACACAATCAGTTGAAATTACAAATTAATTTCAGTCTTATGTAAATACAACACTAACTTTGGTTTATTTGTATAAATTTCTTGGTACCAGCTTAAAAAGGTAGCAGATGATAGAAGTAACAAGCAGTTACTGTAAATATACAGACTTCAAAAGGAGTTGCACTTGTATAGACCAGAATATAGCCTTGTTCAGTCCCTAGGCACACAGTGAATCACAGGCAGGGATTACTCTACTTAATGAATAAGAATTTACAACAAAGGAATACTCACTTTCTGACATCCCTGATTTTCTTTTTCTTTCTTTCTTTCTCTCTTTCT
>NW_009728716.1:0-13439 GCF_000703405.1 Apaloderma vittatum
CTCCAGGAGTGCGGGGAGCCTCGCCGAAAGGCGGTCTGTAACTTGCCACACGCCAGGTAACTGCAATAAAAGGATTTTAGCTTTATTTAGTTATTAAAAATAACAGCTCCTGGGACAGACCGCTATGGTAGGAACGTGGTACGTCCTTCCCTTCCCCGAGTTTCATCCCTCGACCTGCTGACAGATGTTAGTCAGTTCTCTTTCCTGCAGGTTCGCGGGCCTGAGCCCTTTCACTGATGGGTCATGGCACCAGGGAACAGGGAAGTGGCTCCTCCCAGACCACAGCTACCAGCGAGTGGGACCTTGATTTATTGTGTTGGGCAGATGGTCGTGCTGAATTATGAAAGAAGCTGTCTGGAATTCAGTTACATCTCTGTCCAGGGGGACCTTCAGCCACAGCCCCAGGGCGGCTGTGCAGCATCCCTGGGTGTGCGTTCTCCTGCTTCACGGTGGGACCAGCCCTGCACACCCACCGCCCAGCACTCATGCTGGGATCTCTGCTGGAGATGCCAGTGCCCAGAAAGGAGCACGCCTGCTGGGCTCCTGAGCAGGGATGTGCATGAATCCCGTGCAGCAGTAGGCTAAAGCTATGGTTGGATGTTAATGATATCAGAAATTGCAATGAAAGCTCATTATTTTCCTTAGCTGTGTATTGTTTCTTTATGTGCTGCTCAATAATAGAGCAAACTCTTTCTAAAAACAAGATCTAGCCAACTTAAAAAAAAAAAATGAGCAGTTTCAGACCCTATTTCCATGCTTCCAACACTGGCCAGTTTTTGTGGGTTTGCAACCACGTTTTTCTTCTGGTTTTGGCAATATTTTCATTACAGGGTTGCTGTGGGAAGAAGTCTCCGCCCAAAGCCGCGAGTCGTAAAACTGAGCAAAAGGGCCAAATGCAGAACGTAAACAGTGGAAAACTAGAGGCAGTGTTTTTTGTCTTTTTTTTGGCATAGTTATTTCAGCCAGGTCTTGGAGTAATGATACTTTTAATACAGGCAGATAGGTGTCAATCTTAATTATTTTCCTATTGATGGTGTCTCTTTAATGCGATTAAGAGCTGTGGATGAGCTGCTTGTCCAGCACTGTGTTTTCTGGTCCCAGTGCTCTGTGGAGCTTCCTTTCTGCTCCCAGCTTAGCTATCTTGGTTTTTGCAGTAATTTTCTTTTTTAAAAAATTATTTTATTCCAGAAGATAAGTTTCCTTTCTATGTTCAATTACAGGTTGTAGCTTTTTTTAAGAAGACCTAATAGAAGCCAGGGGACTGATTCCCCTTTGCACTTGAGCCTTGTTGCAGGGCTCCAGTAGCACGATGGAGCGTGGAAGTGAGTAAATGTAAGGCAAATTCACAGTGGCACCCTTTACAGCCTTTTTGCACCCTGTGACTCTTATGAAGGAGCCTCACATTTAATAAGCATCCAGTGCCTGGTATTCTTCTTCTCTTTCTTTGTGTCTTCGTTTCATAATAATGTGACTTAAAAAGCCATGTGGGAGGTGCCAGAGAAGTCCATGATAACCCACTTGTGAGGAGGAAATGATGGTCACGGTGAACTAAAAAGGGAGGAAGAGTGAAGCATTGGAACGGTTGCCAAGATCCAGTCTAGGGAAGAATCACTGAATTTTGTGTAAAATCAGATATTCCAGTCACAACAATCACATAATTTTTATTTCCTGAAAAGATACCTTTGGGCTAGGTTTTTATCACGCTGGGGATGCAGAAGACCCATCTAGATGCCTATGGGCATTTTCAGTACTGCGTAGACACTAGAATTCTCTGAATCAGCATTTTAGATAGATGCGCTAGATACAATTTATCTCCTGAGGCTTATGGTGTTCTAAAAAATTAGTTGGACTTGTATCAATGAGGGTGAGGGTTGCAATACTGTTCTTACAGTCTGTCATTTCTTTTGTCACCGTGTCACTGCTGGTATGCAAAGTGAGCGATAAGAAAAGATATGATGCCACCTTGATGCAAGATTTCATGTGAAATATTACAGAACAGAGTCAGTGAGCCTGAATATTTTCTGCAAGTCGAATTTCCCCCTCTGAAAAAAAAAGATTTGCTGCCATGTTGAACAGGTGGTCTGGTTAGAAGAAAGTAGGCCAGGAAGTGACTCTGTCCCCCAGCAACACCGAGTGATCTGGAGGTGTGAGGGAAGCAAACCCCTGCAGATGCAGCCCCATGAATCGCCTCAGCTCTGTGTTCTGGATGCTGAGCTCAGGAATTCAGCCATGATCCTGGGTCAGCTGAGGTGGAAATTTGTGGCTG
The DNA here is from genome assembly GCF_000703405.1 of Apaloderma vittatum. Lineage (NCBI taxonomy): Eukaryota > Metazoa > Chordata > Aves > Trogoniformes > Trogonidae > Apaloderma > Apaloderma vittatum. The sequence continues at coordinate 2,267 of NW_009728716.1, forward strand.
TGTGCTTTTGTAGTGACACAAAGCAACTGTGAGCAAAACTGGGCAAGCTCGGGAAACACATACTCGGATGATGAGGTTAATATTATTTTAATTGTGCAGCCATGGCTGAGCGCTGTGGTCCACTGATTTGCCAGGAGCCCGTTTCTCCCACCGCAGAGATCCAGGAAAAGCATCTCCATATGTGGAGCCTCACTGACTGCTCTAGCTTTCTAAGCAGGAGCTGAATCCTCAAATTATTTTTTTTTATTTTGAGAAGCATAAACTCCTTTTGCAGGTTCCTCTGGAGTTGTGTAAGTTGATGGTGAAGCTTTTTCCTGCACTGCTGAGCCACCACAGAGCTGTCGGCACAGCAGAGCTGGAGAGTGTCAGCTCCATCTTTGTCACAGCTGGGTGTTCTTGGGCTGGAGAGGAGATAAAGCCATTTATTTCCCAGATAGATGCCTGCACAAGTGGCACGTGAGGCCTTTCATAGAGCACTTTTTGCTGCAGCCAGAGTTCTAAATCTTCTGCAGATGTGGAAATTGTTGGAAGTCTTACCTGCTTATTGCCTTACAACTGGAGAGTGTCAGCTCCATCTTTGTCACAGCTGGGTGTTCTTGGGCTGGAGAGGAGATAAAGCCATTTATTTCCCAGATAGATGCCTGCACAAGTGGCACGTGAGGCCTTTCATAGAGCACTTTTTGCTGCAGCCAGAGTTCTAAATCTTCTGCAGATGTGGAAATTGTTGGAAGTCTTACCTGCTTATTGCCTTACAATGCTATGCAAAAATTCTCTTCAAAGGCTCAGTGATGAGGTCACTCACTTAGGTTTTCCCCTTGTGCTAAATCATCTTATTCTGTGCTACTGCTGACAGATCCACAAGTCTATAACATGGTGCAGCTTGGAAAGAGACTGGACAAACATGGTAGGCCATTCTGGGGTTAACTTTTCCTGGGGAAAGAACTACACGTTACTTATAAAACAGCAGGGCCTGATTTTCATTTATGTGGAAGCTCCTGTGTATGGCTCTGGAAGTCAAAAGAAGCCACAATTTACACAAGAATCAGGATATTAGCAGTCATAATTATACATACATATAAACAATTTCAACAGGTTTAGCATGAGCCATGAGCTTCTAAGCTGCAACATCCATCTCTGAAGTTTGACGCAAAGGTTAGGAGTAACTAGTTACTGCTAATCCCAGGTATTAAGAAATTGTGGTCCAGACCTCCAAAACCTCGAGATTGTGTTTGAAAGTGTTCATTTATGACTTAAAGAGGGTTCATCTGAGCTCACATCCTGTACTTTCTGCCTTTTTAGGCCATAGAAATCACAAAAAGCAGACACTTTTTTAAAAAAATGAGGTTTTTTTGGTAAACAGAAGCTGAGGTTTGATTGTATATTTATAGGACTACAAGTCTCATGACTCTTAAGATGGCATGAAGTGTCATGAGATTTCTGGTATGTGCCTTTGAGAGCTGGCAAGACTGTAAAGAACTTATTTTTATTGCCAGACTGGTTAAGAGACGACTCTGGTTATATGGAAAGAGCAGAACCTACGTAGTAAGGCAGGGCTCTTCATAACAAAACATTTCACTGTATTTATACTTGTAAAATGCAACAAGCAGCAAAGAAAATGTAGGTCAAGTGAGGCTCATAGCAAGGCAGTTACAGTTTTCGATTAAAGGTGCAGCTTAGGTGATGTTAAGTAGTTTTCTCTTGGTAAGTGTGAAACTGCATCCCTGGCCGGTGTTCACCACCAAATGGAAGGTGACCTGCAGGCTTTATGCTGGGAGTTGAAACATCTGTTGATCTTGCTCTTGCCCTGAATGTTAGTTAAGTTTCAGAGAGAGCTTCCTCTTCACTTGTTTAACCACAGCCTGCTGTTTTATAGCACAGTAAAACACTGCATGGCACCTCAGGGAGAAGAGCTGCTGTGCAGAAGCAGAGGTGTTAGAGTCTCAAACCGATCTTGCAGAATCACCCTTCTATGAGCTGGCTGCCTACAACAGTCACACGCACAGAGCCTTCAAAAAAGTCTCTGGAAGTGTGTGTCAGCTTGTGCTCATCTTGCCCTTGTGTGCAGGGAGCACTGTTGCCCGAGTGCTTCCACTGTCACTTGCCAGCTCTGTTTCAAAGAACCTTGCAGCAGCAGCAGCATAAACATCAATTTTGGGAGAAGCTTCACAGAGTTGGGCTGGGGAACCAGCCAAAGCAGGATGAGAGGAGTATCCCAATGCATGTGAATTGTCTCAGAGGAGTAATTCTCAAAACAGGGAAGGCGGTGTGAGGTGTCAGGACCTTGTGAGTGCCCAGATGACTCTTCTTGACTCTGTGTCTAACCTGTGGGTGGTTTTTGCATATTTTCTTCTGCATCATCAAGAGAATTGCACATCATCTTCCACCTCTGGGGTCACATTGCACTTGTGCTAACGCCAGGAAAATGAAGAGATGCTGTAGCTCTTCCTGAGGGCTTCGCAGCAGCGAGTGATGCAGGAGAGGAGAAAGCCCAGTGCAACCTCCAGCTTCAAGCACGGCTGACGTCAAACCAAAGCACTTTTACTCATAAAATGCACACGCAGGGCATATGTACCCTTCATTGCTGGCGTGGTTGTACAGCATTTTCTCTTCTGTATCCGTTTCCTTGCTTTCTGATGTGCCGTGTCAGTAAAGTCAAGGTTCCTTCTTGGAAGCATGGCTTCTGAAGCAGCCTGCAGCGCCCGTCCCCAGCGTGGGTCAGAACTGCAGGAGCCCAGTGTACTTTGGCAGATGTTGACAACGAGTCATCTTATAAAATCCTGAGGAGAGGCCAGCATGAATTCCTATTAACACCTTTTCTTTCTTGTGTTGCTGTTGGCTTTCAGCACGTGTGGAGCGAAAGTGAGGACTGCTTACCTTTTCTGCAGCTTGCACAGGATTACATCTCTTCCTGTGGGAAAAAGACACTCCATGAAATACTGGAAAAAGTCTTCAAATCCTTCAGACCTGTAAGTACCCCTTTTTCCTTCTAAATGTTGACAGTTATCTTTGACTTTTAATAGGATGGCACGGGATGGAGCACAGTGCTGTTTCTTCTGCAGGGACTTAAATCTCCTGTCAGCTGCCTGGGCACAGGGGTGTTGGCGCATAAGCTGCTAGCAGGCAATTGAAAATTGTTTCTTGGAAGCCAGCTGCTGTTTTATTTCCATCCCCTCATTTGGGAAGATGAGATTCCAGCACAGGGTGGGAGGCCAGCCAGCCCTGGCTCCCCAGTGCAGCCTTGGCCTCAAGGAGCAGGATGCCGGTCAGCGCCATGGGAATTCCTGGCAGAATTGTATCCTGCCATGGGAATTGGAGGGTTTTGCAAGAATCTGAGCAGTGAGAGTAAACCTCTGGGAAGCTGGAAGTACGATCTCTCCTCAGGGTGATTTGTTCTGTTTTAGGGTTGGCTTTTTTCCCCCAAAGTGGTCCAGCTTTTGCTGTTGGCATGGTTTAGTCACCGCTTGAGAAGAATTTGGAGCAGAAGCTGGGTTTTGTGGGGAGGAGCCTTTTATTTTTCTGTTTTGTCGCTACTCAGCTTTCTCTGTCCTTGTTTAACACTAAGACTTGACTCAAAGCCTGAGTTTTGCCAGAGTTAGGTGACTTAAGATGGTGATAGTCCTTCAGTTTTGCCAAATCCTCCCCATGCACAGCTTTTCCTTTTGAGCATCCGAAGGTGGTGCAAAGCAGAGCGGAGGTTTGTCACCAGAGCTGTGCTCCTGTGATTGTAGAATCATACCATGATGGAATTGTTTAGGTTGAAAAAGAACTTTAAGATCATCGAGTTCAACTATTAACCCAGCACCGCCAGGTCCACCACTGAAAATGTGATGTCCACAGGAAAGCAGACTGGTGGACATTTTTACACTCAGCTGAAAATGCAGACTTTCTGCCCTCCTCTATTCTTCTGGCTGACTAATCCCAGGTATTTGGAGTGAAAGGAAGGGCCTGGAACACAGCTCCTCCCTCCCCTGTGTTACACCCTTGCAGTGCCTCACTGTGGACCGGCACAGCTGGTTGACATAGAAGAGCATCGTTTTAAAGAATCCTTTGAGAGACTGGAAATAAATAGAACAGATGCACACTTTTCTTAGAAAGACCTGGAAGTCCAATCTGTCAGTACTGCTGCTTGTAATTATGAAAATGTACAAAAATATAAATATGTTTCCCAGAACAATATTTGGCTCTTGGATTGTCATAGCTGTTTTCTCCTGCTCAGAAAAGTGGTGTCTCTGAGGAGAAACTTTCATTGGCATAACTAAAGAGGACTTCAGAAAGACTTAATTGAATCTGTACAGATTACTTATTTCATTTAAACTGCATTTATTTCAGCATAGTTTAAGTTACTGGGATCAGCCAAACCAAGTTAAGCTACTCTTGAGAATAAAAAAGTTCAAAGCAAGGGGAACTATTAGGCTCACTTAGTCTCGGCCCTTGGTTACTACATCACGTTTCACCTGTGATTCCTACAGCTGGGCTCATACATTGCGGTTGAGCTGGAGTGTGTCTTCTCCAAAGAAGCTCAGTCTTGATGTAGAGCCGTCACATGACTTAGAAGGTACAGCGCGGCTGGGCACTTTTTCTTCTCATCATCATTTATGTTCTTGTGAAAAACTCCTTTATCTACAAGCTGCGGGGTTTTTTTCAGTTTTGCTTCCTAGCTGTTGAATTTCATTATGCTTTTGTCTGCTCAGACCCGGTGTCCTCAGTAGTCAGAGCCTTCTTACAGACTGTAATCAAGTAGTTCTTATTTTTCTCTTGATGTACCACCAAGATTGATTTTCTCCAGTTCTCCTTTGACCTAATATTGAGAGTTTTGCATCAGTGTGACAAAATTTGGTTTATCATTTGAGGTATGGTTGTGTATAGGCAAGTCTAAAAAGGAATGTATTGATATTTTTCCCTTGTACTTATTAAATATAGCACATGCATGTTAGGATAGATTTTTAAAAGTGATGAGTCTTAAAATGTATGTATGGAAACAGCTATTTGGAACCCACTGGAACCCTTTGGATAAGTGCAACCCACTTTTCAGCAGTATTGGGAAGTCATTTCTGTCATGTTGCTTTGTGCTGTCCTTGTCTCTTCCCTGGGCATGTTCTGCTGGTGAAGGCACCTTGTCAGCTTGGAGGTGATGCTGCATTTGCAGGGCTTTTCTGCTGTACTCCCAGCTAACCCTGCTGTCAGAGACCAGCCTGGCAAATTTCAGTTTGAAAAGTGGCAGTTTAGAAAAAAACATTGCAGAAGGTCAGACCAGGCCCTTCTAAAGTGCTGACGGTCCTGGTATGAGTGTGAGGCACCAACCTAGGGCCAGGGTGCTTGGCGAACAACTTCTGTAAGTCTTTTCCATGTTGGTGTTTCCAGCTGGGCATCCAAGATTATTGGGCAGTTTTGAAGGTAATTGTTGTTCCCCTCAGAAGTGAAGTGTGTCAGAGGAGGCACTGGCGTGCGCCTGCCACTCACCATGCTCTTGAGTCAGACATGAGATAAATCAGCAATCATTCTATACCCCTTTCCTGTTTTACTTCTTTCCTCCTTGTTTTTGCTCTCCATTGAAGCCCTTTCAAGTCTGCTGCATAACTGGTACTTTAATATATGAGGTAGATGTGGACTAGAAGCAGAAACTAGTATGTTTGAAAGAAGACAAGGTGGGAATAGGTCTGGAGTCAGCTCTGGCCACCTTCATTATGTTTACTTTTTCCTAATCCTTTATACTTTTCCTTCTGCTTTGATCCAGTGTTTGTAGAGCTCTCTGCACTTTGGACCCTGATCGCCCCTCCTTGGGGTCAGGATATGGGCTGACTTGTCACTGCAATCCAGAGAGTGGCAAGGGGTTAACAGTGGTGAGGGACTGTAGTCCTGCGGGAAGCTGCTGCATGCAGCCCCTAAAAGCAGGACCTGCATGGATGAGGTGCTTAGTGCCTTGGAAGATCCTAAGCTATCTGTGGGAGAACAAAACTGTGCTTCTCTTGGAAAACCATCTGGTCCCGTCCCATCCTGTCCTGTCCTGTCCCGTCCCTTCTACACTCGATAAAGCCAGCAGCATCAGCAGCATCACTGGTGTTCCTTGCGGTAGGGAGAGGAGAGCTGGATTTCCCGAGGGCGAAGGGAGAGTGGATGTGTGAAAAGCAGGGTGTGATCCCCACCCTTCCATCGTGCTACGTGTTGTGTTTTCCATGCTGATTTTTCTTACAGAATCCTGTAAAATGAAGATTCGTGTGGCTCATTTCCCTGCAAAGCAGGGAGGAGTTATAACCAAAGCTGGGCAAAAAAATGTGATCAAGGCTGTTTCTGCCAAGTGGTATAAACAAAGCAGTACAACATTCGCATTTAATTGGAATACACCAAATCAATTTAGCAAAAATAACACTGGTGGATAAGAAAGTCTAGAGGCCTTGTTTTTGAAAAAATGAGTATTTTAATTTTAGCTTCAACATGAAACAAAACCCCCTCATCCTGAAAATGAACCAAGTGGTTTCACATTCAGTTAAGCATTTGATTTGAAAAAGATATATGCTTAGGAATATTTACTCTTTGTTCTGCTTGGAAGACAGGAACATTTTCAGCTTGGGGTCTTTCTGTAAGTATTTTTAGAATGTGAAGGAGGGAGTTTAGTCAGCAAGTTCTCCCTCCATTTCTCTGCTGAAGAAACCCTGTGATGAAAAAGCTGTTTTTCTCACAGCAGCAGTGAGGAATACAAGCCTCAGAGGCTCAACCTGTGCATTGTCTTTGTACCCACTGAATAATTCTGAATGTTGGTCACAGATGAAATCAGTTGAGATCCCTGAAAAAGTGCCTTGTCACAACTTTCCCATTCTGGTGCCACCACCTCACAAGCGTTACTCCCGATTTCTCAGAGTTTTGCCCCTGTTGAGTACCGACAGCTGTGTCCCCCCTAAACAGGTGTAGCCTCTGAGCTGCTCTTCCTGCCCCAAAGGCTGAACATGTGCCTGGCCCATGGTTTTGCTTTCTGGATGTTAATAGCTGCTATTGTAGGACTCTGAGATTTCCACAGCAGATGCATTATTTTGACTATTATTTGGTTTATCTGTCTTCCTGGCTCCTGTTGGCTTGGCAACCTTTAGGAGGAGAAAAGCTCAGATGTGGCTCTTTGCTCCTTTTCCAGTGGTGAACGAGTGCTGCTGCTGCTGTGGTTGGGGCCCCTGGGTGGAGGCATCCCAGCAGCATCCAAGGAAGATGGCCGGCTGTTCTTCACAAGCACAAATCTAATTTGCAGAAATTTAAAGGAACGTGGGCAATTTTGACTTGAATACACAGTATTTCTCCCTGCGCGGACTTCACACAGTGTGCGAGACATTGTCTAGTGTGGTGGAGTAGAGGCTAAAAGAGAAGCATATAACCTGGTGGGATATTTAGATGTTGAGGGACTCCTTGCCTGCTCCAACCAGCCAGCACTGCATAAGGATGGCACCTTCTTTGGCTTTTGTAGGGTTGTTGAACACAATCTTAAGCCAAGGTAACTACTGCTACAGCATTATCATTGTTCTTTCCGAAGTTAAACCATGGCCAAATCTGAATGCTGAACAGTTCGTGCTATGACTTCAGGGAAGAATGTGAAGCTTTTTGCAAGTGCTTTGCCTTCATTTTATTTATCTTCCAGCCTCTGAGCACTTAACTTTGTGTGAGGATGCATTTTTCACAGGAGGGAGAGAAAGATAATTGAGATTGCCATGCTGTACTGTGATACCAGGGTTTGAGGTTTTCAAGAAGTGGCACCTAGATATCATGTGATGATCTGCAGCAAAGTTGCACAAGCAGGTAATTCGCTATTACACAGTATTTTCTCTTCTTTGTAGTTACTTGGGCTTCCAGATGTTGATGACGATGCATTTGAAGAATATAACGCAGATGTGGAAGAAGAGGAACCCGAAGCCGATCACCAACAGATGGGTGTTAGTCAGCAGTGATTTTTCTGAGAAGCTAAAAATTTTGGAAGCCTTTGTACCAGATGGGGTCAGGTGGTCCCACATTAGCCTGTTCAAATTAGTGCATCACATGGGGATACCTGCCTCCCAGGATAAAAGTTTTACAAAATGGTTAAAAAAAATAAAATTTAATAGTAATAATCTGTGATGAGCTTTGCTAAGAAGTGACCTGAATTTTGCTCCTGCTTCAGTGGGTTTTCTATGGAGTTGTCTTGGTCGCATTCTGCCATTATCAGTCTAGAGGTATTGTCGTTGACTTGTCTCTTCAATTAGTGTTCGAGAGTACCACTTGCTGACATGAATGTCGAGCACTGAGAATGTAGGGAGTGTGTGGTGGGAACACCAAGTTCTCATCGGTGACCTTCCCGGAGAGCTAATGCCACCTGCGCTTTTCTTTTTAGTTCAGCAGCTATGTTTTTTGACAAGGTACCATAGTTGGAGAGCTTTCTCCTGATAAACAGGAGTGGTCGGTACTGCAGAAGTGTACATGAAGGCTTAATAGAGATAACGGGAAGCGGGAAGCCCAGGGGAGTACTGGTGTGAGCCATTAACATCGCTTTACTGACACCTGACTTGACAAGTGCTGGGTTACTAACGGAGTCATTGGTATCAGCAGTTGTGTTAGAACCACCCCTGGTACTCCCACACCATTGGATCCAAAGCCAAATGCTGCTTTCATACAAGCCAGTTAAAAAATAGCCATTGCCTGTCCTACTTCTGCATGACAACCAACTCAAAGTTCTGCTGGTTTTAATAAACTGCTAAATTATTACTCAGACTTCGCGACATTGTGAACTGAAGTGCAATTTAACTTTGAAGCCATAAGGGTATAAACCAGCACCTGGCTCTTAAAATTATGCTGGACTTGATCCTCTCTCTGGGCCTTTGAGCCAGTCTGGGCATTTACACCTCACTGGAGGGGAGCGAGAATACCACTACTTTGGATGATATGAAAACTAGTGAGGTTTTACTTAGCTGGGGACTTGGTCCCTGGAGGGTTTTGTCAGGGTCTTGGCATAAAGGAGAGGACTCCTTATATTTTGTACCTATATTGCATAGATTTAAGTGGCTTGGATGAGTACCAGACTGTGAATATGCAGGGTCTCCTTATTTACTTGCCTTTTGTACTGAAAATAAAAGAAACAAAGGGGATTCTGCTGTAATACAGCTGTTTTCCACAATCAGTTAAAATATTTCTAAATTTACTCCTTTTTTTCCAATTTTTTTTTAAATCATGAAGTGAAGGTCACACGCTTCAAAGGCCCTTTTATACAGAATCAGATTTATAAAAACAAAAAGTGAGTGAAGAAGAAATGCTTGGACAACTCCTAGAAACAACTCGCACCATTTTGAAAACCCTGTTAGCAATGTCTCCTTCTCAATAGATAGTATTGAAGACTTTTTTCCCAAGGTTACTTAAGAGAGCAAGCTCTCTTGGTTTACATTTCTGATGATGGCTTGAGGATGCGTAGCGCTTGATTTTTCCAATCTAGGGCAAAGACCTTCCGTAACCGGAATGGTCCGTGGTACCTGAGTGCGCACAGAAGTGTCTGCAACACTGTAGAAGTCAGAATTTAAGAATATTGAAAAAAAGTGTAAGTGAAACAGCTTGATGCAACTTTGTACATTCTTTTGGCATGCAGGCATAAACATGGTAGTGGCTGCACATTTTCTATGGACTGGTGACATAAGAACCGTGGCAGTTCATTGTATAACACTGTACAGCAGCAATAGGCTTTTTGCTTACTAAAATAAAGTGTAAGACCAGTGGTTTCCATCCCTGCGTTAAGTCCCTAAGTTTTTCTTTCCAGCTAAAACAGATGCCATAACCTTAAACAGAGCCTTGCTTCAGGAGAGCCTATCTCTTCATAGCAGCCAATCCTTTGCCTGTGGCTCATACAAGTAGACTTTTGGGGCTGGTTTCCTCTGCCATGATGTAGTGCAAGATGTAGCTGATGGCACCACGGGCTGGAGGCCAAGTCCCACCATTCAGGTTTGCTGCGCCCGTTCTGTTCAGTGCAGGTGATGGCGCCGACATCCCCCGCGGGTCCATGGCGCAAGTACTGGGGGCAGGGCAGTGGGAGAGGGGGGCTGTGGGGCCAGCCGGCTGGGAGGGAGCCCTCCCACCATCACACATGGGCAGCTTTTGTGACAGATCGGTCCCAGCACCCAGCTCAGCACCTGGCTCGCCATGGAAGGGAGGGTGCAGGGGTGCGTAGAGGTGGCGAGCAAGGACCCTGGCTAGGTTGCAGGTGCCATCCAAGCCGTGCTGTGAAGGATGGACTCCACGAGTCCCTGTGGGGAATGGGGCTCTGGGAGGCAGCGGGATAGGCAGGAGTTCTTGAAATGAGGAAAGGCTGTAAGATCCAGTGCTTGTAATTGTCACATGTACTGCACTCTGCTCTTCTTCCCTGCATATTGATTGAATTCTTAATGAATGGCTGAGCACTCATGTGGTTGGAAACAAATGTAACGCTGTTAAATGGTGTAGATATATTATTTTCTGTATTCACTAACTCACTTTTTTTTTTTTGTGATGCCATACCTCGTTTTTTGGGTGACTTCCACACCAGATGGCAAGTGCTGGGGAGTGGTGCCCTTGGGCAGAGCTTGCGCTGAAGCCAGCAAGAGCCTGCTGCAGGACTCTGTCCTGCAGGGCTCAGCATTCCTGTCCCCTGTCACCTTGCTGGGAGCCAAATGTGCTGAGACCTGCTTCTGAGCTGAGGGGTGAGCAGGCAACGTGAAGAATGAACTGTATTTTTATACATAGAAAATACAATTTACATGTGTATTAAATGTGAATGAGCATTAATATAGAATGTATTTTATCAAAAAATATTGATTGCTTACTTTGACCAAATACACTTCTGTATTACTGTGTTACTTGTTCCATACTTACCAAACAATGCAAGAGATGCAGAACTCTTTAAGTTGTATTGCAAAGTATTTTTATGCTTTATTTGTATTTTATTTTTTCCTCGCTCCTACCACATACTGAGGTTAGTAGCCATTCAATAATTAACTGGGGTAGCATGACCCAGTGGCTAGCCTGCCAAATTGAGACACGAGATTTGCAAACATGCACATAAATGCTTGCGAGCCTGAGGACTGGGTGAGGAGATGGGGACTCAGAGCTCTGCCCTGAGCCTTGGGTGGATCTCAGTGCTGGGAATTCGAGGCAGGCCTCCAGTTCTGCATTCAGGCCTCCCTGGAATTAAGCAGGCGCAGTG
>NW_009728716.1:13470-17950 GCF_000703405.1 Apaloderma vittatum
TCCCAACTTAAGCCTTTTGCAAAAGTGATTGTTGGTATTTGCCGTACACATTTGCCCAGGGTATAAAGTGCTTAGAGCCGTGGGTGAAAGGAGGTAAGCATTATCATTGCCTATCCTCAAAGCAAAATGTTAGTGAAAGGACACAGAAGTGTCTCCCTTTTCCCTCTCCCTTCTCTCGCAGGCACTTTGTGCTCTACGTAAGTGTAAATACACCAGAGCAGAGCCTCTTGCAGGACGGGCACCTCTGAGCAGGAGTTGCCTGGCTGCAGTGAGCAGAGTGCTGCTTGCGGCCAGAGAGAGACACAGGCCTCCAGCTCAGACATGTTTTCCCATTAGCGTCCCGCCTGATGAATGAGGAGTAGGGATGGAGAAAAGGTAAACTAAAAAGCCTTTTCATCTCTTCCCCAACATTATTATTTATAATATTGTGTAAGTAGGGGCAGCAGTCAGGGAGCAGGAAGCTGCTGTATTAGGTACACAGTAACATCTCCTAAAAGGACTTGTCATAAGAGAAAAAACTGTCAGACTGTTTCCTCACAGAAACAGGGAATAGTACACCCTGAGCGGGACAACCTGAACCCGATCAGACCCCTGCCCTGCCCTGGGCTGTTTTCCAGGCGGTTACCTCTCTGCACAGCGCTGTGCCTTTGGAAGTCTTGTGCTTGTGACAACGCTGCTTTTGATGGGAACAGCCAGAGCTACATGCGTGCTGTCTGCCGTGCCTGGTGCCACGTGCTGAGCAAGGTGAGCTGTGTGAGATGTGCCTGCGGGCTGCGTGGAGTACTTTCTGCTACAACATTGCTTAGTAGATAACTGCCTTTCCCCCTCTGCAGCTTCTGACCTCCTGTGGGGAAAGAGCTGCAGCACGACTTCTTCCCTCTTTCCCCCACACTGGCCACAGCTGGGGAAGCTAGGGGGAAAGTGGGAGCCAGGGTGGTCCCACCCAGCCCCTTCACCCTGCAGCCACAAAGCTGTGCGTGGGATGCGGTCAGGCAAAGCCAGGGGATGGGGAAATTGGTGCCTTGCAACCACTGAATTAATACACCACCTGATTTCTTCAGTGCTTTCCTGAAAACTTAATCACAAACAGTACCACTTCTATAATCAGTTTCAAAATGAAATATTTCTTCTGGAAGGCACTTTTCTGCTTGGCATCAGGATAAGAAAGCTTACCCACAAAGCTAAGGCGCTTTAGTGTAGTGGCGGTTCTTTACAAAGTAACAGACGGCATTCACAAAAAGCCCTAGCATGGGAGTGGGGTTGGGCTGAGAATGTGAATATTCTGCTGCCTAGAGAGTACTAGCCTGGCTTCTGCGGCTGCCTGATACGATTTGGAGAGATGAAGAGAGAAGATCCAATGAGGAGTGACTGGGGTTTTGGCTGGTGAGCATATGGATACAGGACAGCTTTGCTGATGGTGCTTGTTTTTCCCAGAGAGGAAGCCCAGGGCTGCAGATGGCTTTGGGCAGTTTGCAGTGGCAAAGGATCATGTTTTATTTTTCACTTGTGGCCAAGTCAGCTGCTGTATTAAAAAATGACCACAGACAAAATCAGAGCTGGGCACAGACACAGTATGGGGAGGACAAACCATGCAGCAGTACCTGTGCTGCCCTGGCACACAGCCCAGCACGTTAACATGCAGAGTTGGGGAAGAGGAGGGGAGAAAGCCACAGCCGCCAGAAGCTTCTCTGTCCTGGTGGTGAGGGTTCCTGGGAAAAAAATCTTCCCATATGGGGCAAGTTAGTGCCTCCCTGTGCAGCACACTCACATGATTAAATGGTTTCCTGACAGGGGGCGATCTCAAGCATTTCCAGGCCTTTGCCCTGGTGTCTTACCCAGCACTGGTGAAGGGGCAGAGTGTGAGATGCTCTAGGGAGTGTGTGGGGGCTGTGGTTAGTGGGCATGCAGGGAGCAGGCAAGATGCTGCCCTCAGTCCAGGGGCTTCCCCAAGGATGCCCTGGGCTTGCCACCAGGCCAGCAAGACCCTGTTCTTCTGGGTAATACCTTGCTTTGCCATGGGAAACAGACCCCATGGTGCTGCCTCATCCCATTTGCCCTGTCAGCTGCTGGAGACTACGCAAGGGGAATCCCAAAGGCAAAGATTTTGGGTCAGAAACGTTCTGACCCCCAACAGGCCCTTGCTGAAGCTGTGGGAGCTCTCACACAGGCTGGCAGTCCCCAGATGTTAATTGTAGCGTGAATTGGGGTCTTGCACTGTGCTCAGGGAATGATTTCTTTGTCTTGATTTCTCTGCCGCCGCCATGAGGGGTACTGATCTCTGCCTGGGGGCCCTATGTGCAGTCACAGTGTCAATATTTAATCATGGTAATTAGTAACAGGCTGGGTGGCTCAGGAATTCAAAGCTCAGGATTTACCTCATTCACCTCACCCATCTTTGGGGCACGTGAGGGATATGTCTACAGCAGAGGGAAGCAAAGGCTCATGTAAGTGTAGCTGCCCCCCCCCCTTTTTTTTTTGTAAATGTTTTATTTATAGGCTTTCATAAGTGCATCTTCCTTTTACTCTGGTGGCACATGATGCTGTAAACCTAGGAACAGAGGAACTGCATTCAAGGTCAAAACAAGTTATTTTTGTACCTAACCCATGGGCAGCTGCCCTTTGCAACCAGTGTTTTAACGCTTTTAAATACCATGGACAGGTGGCAATGTAGAAAGCGGTCTCTTTCCTATGAAAATAGGAGTAAGTTAAGGCCCTACATGCCTCATGTAGCTCTGTCCCTACATTACAGCAGAGCAGAACGTGCATCCAGTTACCAGTTATGTTGCTCAGTGCCCTGCATCTTTCCCAAAGGTGATGCTACCAGGAGGTGGTTCTCTCTGTTTTAAGGTGCGAGACTCAGCCAGAGGACTGAGTCCAAAATCTTTAGGAATGTCTATTAATTAATCGTTCTCTAATGCTTGTCTGCACGCGCATGCTAGCGTGTATGCATTTTTCCAGCAGACTAGGAAAACGCTTGTCAAAAGTGCTTTACATCTAATTGATTCTGCCTTGGAGCAGAAGGACAGACTAGATGGCCACTCAGGGCCCAAGGCAGTCCTATTGCCTGAGGTGATTTTAGATGTGCTCTAACCAGTTCATTAGAGCCAGGTATTTGGTTTTAATACCTAGCATACCTCGCATGTTTGGCATGCTCTTAACCATGATCTGGCTTCAAAGGGAAATTTCTCTTTCAGTCAGCTAGCAACATCCCAAGCAAATCATCTGCATTAAAAATGCCATTCATGGCACACATTTTTAAGAGCAGCGTATTCATCAGGTTGCCAGCCAGCCAGTCTCAGGACCTGGAGTACACGAAATCCCCGGCTCACACATTTGTGAAACCTGTGTCCCCATGTCCTCCTCAAGTTAGCAAAGATGTGTGATTTACAGCAGTGAGCAGCCTTGGTTGGACTTGGCCACACAAGCAAGTATGGTGTCAGGTCAGAGGGGTCAGAGCCCCCAGGATGGGCTGGAAGAAGCACCAGGGACACTCCACTCAGGGGATTTCCAGCTGCTTTTCTTTTCTGCTAGGCAGGTGCTGAATGAAGAAACCCCCCTCTTTGAAGCCCTTCAGCAAGTAGGATGGTGCCAAGCTTTGCCTCAAGTCTCCTTGGCGAGATGGACCAGGGATTCTGTGGCAACTCAATTTAAATATGAAAGCAAACAGAGTAACTATGAAAATTAATATACAATGCAGAGCCCTCTGCTCTGGTCTGAGGCTCACTTCTGACAAGCTTGCATGAAGAAACAATTAACTTTGAAAATAACCCTATCGGACCAAGAAAGCAAGGCAAAATTTTGTGTCTGACATTTCAGGCAGTTTCAGTTCTTTTACATTATTTCAACGTATTTCATTTTTCATCTGCTGTTATTGTGGTTTTCTGCAAACCACTGCACACCCTTGAAGCTCCCAGGATTTGGGCACTTTAGGAGGATATGGATCAACAAAATGATCACTGAATGAAATAATTTGCATAGACATTTAAATGGCTACTTTTAGGTGGTGGAGCTCTTGCACTAACAGGAGAACTGTTTCCTTTTGAAGTTACTGCTTCAAACTGCCTCACGCACCAGAAATCAACTTGCTGGCAATTTGCATTGCGTTTTCTTCACATAATGATGTGTAGTTTGAAAACAACAGAGGTAAAACTTCCCCAAATGCCTCCTTCCCACTCATTCACACTGGCACCTGAGCTGCTCTCTCACTGGAAGCTCTAGTTTCTTGGTCTCAGTTTCCACATCTCAGCTTTTCAGCAAGGTACAGAGACCCAGCACAGAAATAGTGTTAAGTGCAATCCTTTGGTAAAGGAAGGGAGACAGATGCATTAGTTCCCTGACTGAATGGAAAATTACCAAGGGTGTGGCTGTTGGACCCAGCTCAGCACCATGCTGTTTTGTACCAGGTAGATGCAACATCTGCACCAGCATTCAAGGCAGGCTCACAGAATTACAGACTGTTAGGGGTTGGAAGGGACCTCAA
>NW_009728717.1:0-6521 GCF_000703405.1 Apaloderma vittatum
AGGAGAGGAGAGGAGAGGAGAGGAGAGGATACTACTTCCCTGCGCATCACTCAGACACCTGCAGACTGTCAGGACAAAATTGTTGGCACCAAATCACCATCACATTACTAGGAATTACGCTGTGCTCTCAGTCGTTGTGTCAACCCCAGAACTCCTGGTATGTGAAATGGGAGTTTTCATGACATTTTCAGTGGAGACAGGAGAAAAATAAGCCAGAAGCTGTTTCCCATCTTGACAGCTGAACTAGCCAGGGAGGCCTGGGGGTACGGTTCAAGGTACACCACATCTTCCCTCCCATTGCCCTGTTTCCAGGCATCAACCCAGGCCAGTGGCTGGGGGAGCGGCACCACGGGCTGCGTCCTATGCTTGCCAGGCACTGGGGGCTTGGGCAGGGGGCAGGTCTGATGCTCCTGGGGGTTGTTATTTTTAAAGCTGTGTCAGGAAGATGTTTCTATTAAAAGACCTTCTGGGTCTAAGACGTGAATCCACCACCACAGCCAGCCAGCTTGTCTCGGTTTCAGCTTAAAACCCTCCACTGCTGGGCTGCCAGGGCCAGTGCTGCAGCCATGGGGAGATGAGAAACATTTGCCATATGCTGAGGGATTATTGTATAAAACTGAGATGCTTGGCTGAATGCCAAGGTACAAGCTTTCCAAATAGAGTCTGAATCCTGGACAGAAAAGTTCCAACTAAATATAGCCATGACAGCCTTGGAGTTAACTTCTTTTTTTTTTGAGGGGTTGAGTTCACTTAAAATAGCCTGGGGTTTTTATTTTGTGCCCTGCCAAGGAGGCAGGTAGAAGCATGTTTACAAACAGAGAAACAAACTCAAGGAGATCGTGGGAGGAGGAAACTCATCTTTCTTCCCACCTGCCCTGAGATGTTCGCAAGAGATGGAGGGGATGCAGGTGCAGAGCCTGCAGGCTGCCTCCAGCCCCTAAGGAGGGATCAGGCGAGGCAGCTCTGGCCTCTTCTTCCTCATGCACTGCCCAGGAAAGGGCTATCTGCCTAAAAAACATTGCAGGGAACCAAAAAAGCTGGGGGAGCCCATGACAACATGAGGGACAAGAGGGTCGCCTCCACAAAAAGGCTGGCACCTGCTGGAGCTTGCTCACACGTGGCTCAGCAAGAAGGAACTTTGCTGGCTGGTTTAGGCAGAGTGGGTCGTGCTGCAGGGCTGCTGGGAGATATGGGAGGCTGACAAAAAATTGGCAAGAAGATGGTGCTTTCACTTGGAAAAGATTACTTGGATTTTCTGGGCTGCCAGTCCTGCTCACACCTTTCTGAGATATGGGCTGGATTTCTCAGCCATAGACCTATGGGCAAATGCAGAAGAAAAATCAAAGCCCAACACCAGGACAGAGCAAGGGGCAAGGATTTCAGTGGCACTACATGCCAGCAGAGCCAGCCCTTGGCTTTTAGATGGGGCAGCTCTGTGTGTGATAAGTGAAACACTTTTGCAAAAGCAACACAACCTAAATATCCAAGGTGGAAAGGCAGACATTGGATATGCTCCTCATGCAAAGCACAGGGTGCTATGAGGAAGCATTGGAGAGAAAGCAACATGAACTCATCCTCAGCAGCACAAACAGCATTGCTCCTGGTCACAAGTTGTCCACGTGTACTCGAAGCAGCACGATGTTGAAACTTCTTTAAAGATTTGGGGGAGAAAACTCCCAGAAGACCATAAGTCATTTTCCCTATAATATTATACATGTAATATATATAACACCATAAAATATTGTTTCTAACCTTGATGAGAAAAAGGAGGTGAGACAAGCACCTACATATACAGTACACACAAGAACTTTTCAACACCTTTTCATTGCAGGCAGTATTTTATTTAATTGTTCAGAGCTCCTAGGACAGCTAATAGGGATAAAAAATAAACACACGCCTGAGGCAGGCCTTAAATAAGGAGGGGGCTGGAAAACATGGGACATCTCAGATGGGCAAGTATCAAATAATCCAAAGTTGTCTAAGAGAAAAAAATCCTGGGTTTGTAAACTCTTATAAAAAGGCAGGAAAGCAGCCCAAGGTGTGATCCTACCATGGCAGAGGAGCTGCTGGGAAG
Source organism: Apaloderma vittatum (assembly GCF_000703405.1). Taxonomy (NCBI): domain Eukaryota; kingdom Metazoa; phylum Chordata; class Aves; order Trogoniformes; family Trogonidae; genus Apaloderma; species Apaloderma vittatum. Next base: position 2,075 of record NW_009728717.1, read on the forward strand.
GAGAAGTCTGGCTCTGCAAAATTCATATTCCTAAACGCCAGTGTCAAGGAGGTCAGTGACATGGGGGAGGAACAGCTAATAATAACAAATACTGCCAGAGTTATACCTTACATAGATAAAACTGCTGCTGGAACCTGCTTTCTGAGAGCCCAGTGAAAAGCTTTTGTTTAATTTATGGGGCTCAGGCTATATTTAGTGGGCAGATCCTTGGGGTTTTATCTGGGTTTGCTGCTCCAAGCCAGCAGCTGGAACATTTTAATTGTTTGTGCTGGATTTGGTGTGGTTTTTTCTAAAGGAAGGTACCAGGGGTCTGACCCTGCCAGCCTTCTGACACCCTTCCAGCACCTCCTGGGGCAGAGAGGGCAAAGGGGCCTTGAGAGACAGCTGTCTGCCCTCCTGGAAGACTTCCTGGGGTGGTGCTGGGGGGTTCACAGGGCAAGCCCCTCTCCTCCAGCCTGGCCAGCCAGCAGGGGCCAGAGACCCATTGGGATCCTGTGCTCATCCCCAGCACCTGCCAAAGGGCAATGATCAACAGGCAAGAGCATAGAGGGGAAATTTCTCCTTCCGCCAGAGGCATGCAGTGTCTCCCCATCCTCAGGTTGCTACAATGATTTAAAAATAGCCTGGGAGGACAAGTGAGGCGAGAGCATCCTCTCCTTCCAGGAAAGTGAGAAGCACTGCTCCAGGCCCAGGAACGTGTCTGCATTCAGTGGGGGGTTTATTTGTTAGGAAAGCCCTTTGGTATCTGCCTGGAGGGTGGATGTGAGAGGAGCCATCTGCTCGGGCACAGGCGGTGTTTATGCCTTCATGCTAGCCAGGGCAGAGATGGGGTCTGCAGATGCCTTGTCCTCAGCTCCCATTGCGCCACCGGCACCTCTGCCCCTCTCAGCCCTGGTGATGAATGCAGTCATCTCTGTTTAGGAAAATACCTGCTCTGACGCACCAAGATCTCCCATAGCAGTCTGGAAATCTTGCCCTGGTCGGTGACTGACAAGAGTTGCTGCAGCAGGGTGGCAGCAGGGACAGCCATGTGCTGGGGGACAGGGGCTCTCCGGGGTGTCCCTGCTGTGCAGTGTGTGAGGCACACTGACAGCCTCTCTTTTGGAGACGTGCCCCAATGCTGAGCACAGTGTGACCAGAGGAGCTCAGGCAAGTGGGTGGCTGGAGGTGTTGATGGTTTGGTGGCCACGGTACAGCCACCACCTTCACAAGGAGCCTCAGTTTGGGAGATGCTGCAGTCCAGCGCGTGTTTTGGGGGTTTCTGCTCCACCACTGATGCTTGGGGCTGTAGGCAGGCAATTCACCCTGGGCTCAAGTGAAGGTGTTGGCAAGTTGATAAGACAGGCAGGAGGAAATTAAAAGCAAAATGAAGCACCTTGGCCAAATGCATACTCCCAGGAGAGGCTGGCTCAGGGTCAGTCATCTTTGGCCCAGTACCAAGGCTGCTCAAAGACCCCTGTCAGCCTGTACTGACCAGATAGGCTATGGGATTGGGACTAAAGAAAAAACTTTGAAGAAGGACAAGAAAAAACAACTATTTTCAACTTACTTTTTCCCCCCCCTCACTTTTTCCTTTTTCTTCCTAGAGTGTAAATCTTTTTCATTTGGACCCTGCTGACAAATAAGCCCAGCTTTTGCACCAAAATGCTGGCAATAGCCTCCTTCCATCATCGGCCAGCATGGCGAGCTAATTTTATACTCCCTGGCTCCCCCCATCTCCTAGAGATTGTTCTGTTGCAGCCAGGGAGTCCTACAAAATAGCACATCGCCCACTCATCCAGCCTCCTTCAAGGGAAATATTTATATTATGCCAAAGAGAGGGTTTCCATGGCAGTGATGACTTTAGCACTGTCGCCTTGGAAACCACTTGAGGCCATCTTGAAGGGTTTGAAAATACCCTTCAGAGACAAATAAGGAGAGCGAGTGGAAAGGCTGGCAGGATTAGAGCAGCATTTTAATCTCCCCTGGGTTACCCTTCAGTACTTTCTCACTCTCACTGCCCAGGTGCTCACCCGTGGGTACTCACTCTGGATACCTGCCCATGCTGCTGAGATGCTTCGTAGCCCAAGCATTGCTTCATGAATGAATCCAGGACAAAAGAACGAAGAACTCTACAAACAGAAATAGTTGGGTAGATGCTTCCTCCTGCTGCCTAAGCTGGCCAGCAGTGGCTCTGGTGTCAGAGCATCGCTCATCACATGTGAAAGGTCTGCCTCCAGCAGAGGAGATTTTCCTGGGCCTGCTAACATTTGAGTGATGTCAGTGTCTGCCTAGCCTCCGGCGCCAGTTTCTTTCAGAGGAACAAACCTCCAGGTCCCATGGCTTTTCAGCAGCCCCCAAGTCTTCAGTACATGCAGAGTCCCATGTTTCTCCCTAGGAGCTGCCAAAATTTGAACCACCTGCAAGAGGCAGATGCTGGCATCAGAGTGCTCACCTGTGCTGGTAAAATCAAGAAAGGTCCATTCCCTGCTCTGGGTCATGTGTCTCCCATGGCTCAGCCCACACATCTCACAGTTCAGCCAACCTAGTGCTATCAGCCATTTCCTTTCCCAGCTTGCAGGAGCTCTGTCACCAGTGGCCAGTCCATCTGGCTCTCAAGGACACCAGAAACATGGCAAGGAGAGTGAAGCTTTCAGAGCAGATGGACAATAAGCTCCACAATGAAGCTGGCAATGCTGCCTGCTCAAGCTATGGGATCATTTTCTTCAGGTTTAGTTCTCCATTTTGCTGAAAAATATTACTCATCTTCTTAATTTAGTTTAGGGCAATCCAAAGCACATTTTCTTCCTTCTCCCTGAGCATCTCCTGGAGAGCATCTCTGGTGCTACCTCATGCCTCCTACCCACGGGCTCTTTCATGCTACCCACACCAGTCCCACTGCTGAAATCAGTCAGACACAACCAACTTGGCCAGCTTTCCCCCAGAGAAGCCATGTGGTCCTTAGTCACTCTATTGGATCCCAAGGGTGTGCCTGGCCACAATGCCAGTGTGGGGGTAGCTTGTGTTTTCCTGTCCCACTGCCTGTGCCAGGCTGCCTACTCCTGCCTGCACCTCAAGCAGGGCAATGTGCACTTAAGGGCTGCGACAGGGATGGGTGAGCCGTGTCAAGGTGTGACACCCTCTGGATATTTGCAGCCGTGTGTCTGCCTGAAAAGCTTGGTCTTCGTCTGAATCTACTTGGCCCCAAGTGTGCCTTTATGCTGGATCCTCACGCCCATACAGTTTCAAGAGACAGTGGCTTCAGCCGTCACACTGCCTGGAAGCAGCAGTCAGTGGGGATACAGCACCCTGCAGTATCCATAGGGACCAGGGTGCAGGATTGCAAGCCAGCACTCGTAGGAGCAGCAGTTTTGCCCTGCTACTGCCAAGAAGCCCATGCGCATGTAGTGATAGTCTTACTCTGTTCCCAGGGGATCTGGGTAAAAACAGGTCTCCGAGCAGTCCAACACAGGCAGCATCACAACACTCCTTGCAGTGACAGTCAGAAATCCATTTCTTTTGGGCTGTCTGCATTGCTGGACGTGAATCAAGTGGTGTGGAGCTCTTTGGCTTCAGCACAGGAAAGCACTCTGCTGTATTCTTGACCTATGGCATATGGAAAAAAAACATTTATATTGATGTATCTCCTCACAGATGGGCTTGAGGCCAGCAGGCTCCTTGCTTTGCCCAGGAGGAAGACCTCAGCATATGATTATGCCACAGAAATTCACATCTGGCCTGAGCTAACTGAGGAAGGAGACTATAATGCGAAGCACAGAATTACAAGGGTAAATATTCATGCACGTGAGGTGTCCCAGTCATATTGGGGCACCTGAGTGAGGCTTTAACAGGGTTCTCACACCCTTCAAGCATTGAGGTACAACACAGATTAATCACTAACACCTACACTATCAGTTGCTCATCACAGTAAACCTTCACATGGTAACTCTATTTTTGCAGCATAAAAAAAATTTTCAATTGATCCAGGTGTCCCTGGAGTCAGCCTTCCTTGAGTTACTGACCTGTGATACCAGATAATGCTGGGAGGGTTCCAAAGACATGTTAGAGCGGCTGGGATACAGGCATTACCGTGGTTGTCCAGGGGTATCCTTTATCTTTCATGGACCACTCTAAGCTTCCCAGAAGCAAAGTCCTTCTTTCCAGGGTCAGGCTGTCCTTTTGTTTTATTTCAGCATGAACAATACCAAAGCCTCCAGCAAAATTCCACTACCTCATTACACTGCAGTGTATTGTGTGAACAAATATATATATATACACATATATATATAAACTCCACAACGCAGTTAATGCACGTTAATGCTAAAAAGACGGATGTAACAGTGAGGGAAGGGGATCTGGGGATCCTGCGGGGTCAGTTCGCGCAGTGGGCAGGGTCACCGTTCCGGGCGGGCTGGCACTACACAGTCATTGTAATTCTGTGATACCCAGAGCTGGAGGGGGTTGCGAG
>NW_009728718.1:0-1379 GCF_000703405.1 Apaloderma vittatum
CGTGCAGCATCGGAGTCGCTCCTGTAAAATGAAGAGGGATACCGAATTTCTTCCAGCAGGGATTTGTTGCCAAAACAGTATCTGCAGAGAAGATTAAAAGTTAAATCTCAGGAAATTGAGGCGCGCTTTTTTTTCTGTCATTTTACTACCTCTTAGTTAAGGCATGCAAAAGCACATGCTACAAAAGACCGTCAATAAAGAGCCAATTTCGCATAATTTTATTCCCGAAGAAACACGGGCATTTACTTAAAAATCGGGTGCTCGTGGTGGTGCTCGTTCGGCTTTTAGACGAGCGCGAAGAAGCCCTTATAAGGAAAACGGCTGGCGCTGGAATTTATTTCCCTGATCAATCTGGAAGAAAATGATCCCTTTCCCCCCCTCTTTTTAACAAAACTGGTATCTCACCACCCTGCCTGGCTCGCAACAGAAGGGAGAGGAGATTTGAGGCGCGCTCGATGCCCCATAGATTTTGTGTTAATTATGCTTGATAGTTCTCTAAGGAAATCCACCACTCAAGGAAACAAGGAAATCAGTTTGCTTTTCACACAAAACATCGAATACATTTTAAGTAAACTGCTTAATTAAATTTAATTTGCACTGAGGAAGGAATTGCAGATCCGGCGACGCAATTTGGTGGAAAAGGAGCTGATTCCCAGGACGGAAACTTAGCACTCGAGTGGTAGACAGAGATTGGGTATCTATGCACATCGAGGGGCATCAAAGGAGAGCTTCGCCAGTGAGGGGAGGAAAGCACTTAATTATTAAACTTTTAAACAAATGTGTGGTGTGTATCCAGTCGTGAGCCAATGTAAACAGTGAGCCTGATAAGTACTTCTAGCAAGAGACGTGTAAAATCGGTTTACCTCAGTTTTGTGATGCTGCTGCTTCTGTTTGTTTTGAAGCAAAAGGTTACGAGCGGTGTTTTGTAAAAGCTGTGAGTAAACCGTGACCTCTAACTCTCCGTATCCTTGCTTTAAGTAAACCAGAGGAAATGAAGAGCCCTGGTATTGTCTGAAAATATCCTCACGTAGCTAAATATATCACTCGACTTCTATTGTCCAGCGGCTAATTATTTTACGTAAATACAGCTGTTTTGCTCTGCTTCCCAGCATCCTATTGATGCGCACTGCAAGCTTATAGACATCTGCGTTAATAAAATCACTTTTAAGTGAGAACCTAGAGGAAAAAAACTGGAACTTATCTCCGAGAAAACCCAAGTAACAAAGGTTAAGTCATCCAAACAAATGCGGGCTGGGTGGCTATTCCGCTCAGGTCACCGATCTAGGGCCGGTCCTCGCGGCTGGGGTCGGGGCGGGAGGTGCTTTCCGCGGAGTTAGTTGCGGGTCCGAGCGGGGCCGGGGCCCGGGCGGGAGGCGGGA
>NW_009728719.1:0-1476 GCF_000703405.1 Apaloderma vittatum
GCAGGCTGGGTGCCTGTCCTGGCTCAGCCTGTGTGTCAGGCATACCGAGAAACTGCAGTAAGAGACAAGTCTGAGTCGTGAGATTTCTGATCCCTCAGGGGGATAAGGAGCAGAAGGTGACAAAATAGCTTGTGCACACAAGGAGGGAAGTGTTTCTGTCAGCTATATTCGGGACATGGAGGGGTAAAAAGTCTGTGAAAGGATGGGTAGCCAACCTTCTCCACAGCTACCCCAGTAAAGGCCTTTGAGTGCTGAGCCGGGGGTGCGCTGCAGGCAAGAACCAGGGAGCCTCTTCCTGCCAAATGTTAAATGTGCCCCAAACATGGGGGGCAAATTGCATCTTGGGCACTCTCTGCTGCCATTCACTGAGCGTTTGCACTAGCCCAGTCTGGTGTTGCTGCAGGAAGGGGCAGCCCTTCACCCCAGCCCCTCATGCCTGTTCTTGAGTTCTCCCATTTCTCTAGACAGTGAAGCTCTTTATGCAGCCCCAGCATGACCTAGGTTGGGGAACTGCTCTGGGGTAAGACAAACTTGACATAAAGCAATTTTTGCACTGGCTGGCGTCTTGATCCAGTATGTGTTGCAGCCATGTGGGTGCCCGTACCAGCACAAAAGCTGGGAGGGCAGAGGGCAAGGTGGTACCACCTCCTCTCTCACCAGCATGGCTCTCCCAGCTCACAGAAGGATTGTGTGAAGTTTTGTATTAGTGCCCAGCCCATCAGCTGCTTCTTGGAGGTACACCTGGCATCTAGCCAGGGTTCCCTTTCACCACCTCTCTACTGCAGGGACTCCTACAGTGCTGACGTTAATGATGCCAAAACCTCTGTCCCTACACACCTGGGAGCTGAATGCCCCACCTGGCTGCACATTTCCTGATGGTAGAAAGACAGAAAGCCTGAGGGATTAGAGTAGGTGAATGGGAGTAACCTGTGCTTTGCCTGCACTCCTGAAACCCTACGGTGCCCACAGCGGCCTCGGGCTGCCATCAGTCTGGCAGCAGTAATTGGGCAGAGCTCCAGCCCCGCTTAGTTCCTGGCTGCCGCTAGGAATAACTGTCGGCAAAGTACCCGAGGGAGCTGAGCCCTCAGTGAGGCGTGAGAGCAGCACACTTCTGCCGAAGTGACAGCAGACACGCAGTCCTGGCTCTCCTCCTCACCGCTTCTTGGGCAGAGGGTGATCCTTCTAAGTCTTTCAAGACCCTTCTCAGAGGTAGCTGTCACCTGGCCCAGCAGTTACCCTGTGCCACCTCTTCAGAGGCGCAGGAAGGAGGCGACAGGCTCTCGCTCGGCCCTGCACAAAGCGGTCACTGCTTTTTGTCTCCTGCTCCTCCTGAGGTTCTTGCCCTAGAGACAAAAAAGATTCAGCAAAAACCACTTCCTTGTGTTTGTCAGGACCAAGTCAGCTCTCCTGGCACCAGGAAGCATCCGTAGCTACCTATTTCAGTGGCAGGGGTGGCGGGGGGGAGGAGGGAGGCGC
>NW_009728719.1:1507-2192 GCF_000703405.1 Apaloderma vittatum
CCAGCCATTCAAACCATGGCCACGGTTGCCCCTCCCACATTCTCCACTCCACCAACCCATTCCTTCTGCAGCCAGGGTGCTGCTGCCTCCCCTGGGGACACCCAGTCTGTGTAGCAGCTTGAGGGTGTCACTGCTGTCCTCCCACGCTCTTTCAAGCTCTTTGGGGCTGATGCTTAGCATCCCTATCTCTGGGTCGTTTTAGGCCCCTCTGCCATGGGTGGTGGGAGTTGTCTGTGCCAGGCAGCTGGGCTGGACCAGTGCTTGAGCTTTTTACTTGACTTTGGTGGCTCTTGGTTATGAGAGTGGGTTGGCCTGAGGAGAAATGTTTTGGGTGCAGCACCTGTGGTGGGGCTGGCTTTGCCGGAGCTGAGAGCAGGACAGGACAGGGGTCCACTGCAGTTTGTGGCTACCACTCCATGGCTGTGGCTACTTGTTGCCCTGAGCGTTTGTAGAGCACAAATGCCCTGGAGACATGGGGTGGGCAGCACAGAGCCTGCAAATGTGCTACCTCTGACCAAGTGCTTCCCTTGGAGATGCCTCCTGCCCCTGGCTGAGCCAGATTGAAGCTGTGGGGCCTGTGCTTGGTACAGGGGTGAGGGCAGGGCATGGTGTTCCTTAGAGCACGGCTTGCCTCCTGCTAAGAGAGAGGCAGGCTGAGCGGAGCTGAGCTGGACTAGGGTGCCAT
>NW_009728719.1:2279-5268 GCF_000703405.1 Apaloderma vittatum
TCTGTCCGTCGGGGCCAGCTCCCCTGCATCAAAGCCCTGCAGGCCAGTGAGCACTGCCCAGGTCAGGGCGTGCAGCGAGGGTGGTGGGAGGAAACCTTCCCAGCTCTCTGCTTTCATCGCCTCCACCGAGGCACCTCGAGTGGGACTGTTTTCAGCAGGTTGTTCCAGCTTTCCTCGATCAAAGCTATGAACACCTGAGGGCGAAACTGGAGAATGAAACCGAGATGAGCCCTTGGGCCAGCAGCTCCCAAGCCGCGTAGGGGAGCTGGCTCTGCCTGGGAGGGCATGTCTAAGGGGGCAGGGGCGAGTGCCCTGCCTGCCCTGCCCTCTCCCTGGGTGTCCTGTTTCCAGGCCAGGCCCTGCTGACGCTGTCTGTAAACCAGCAGGGAGATGAATATGCAAGGTGCAGTGTTCTGGTTAAGCTCCCAGATGGTGGGCAGAGAGGGAGGAACACTCCTCTTGCCAGGGAGCTCTGCTGTCATCTGTCACGGGAGACTGTCCCAGGCCTGCTCCTGCTTCTCCCCTTTCTTCCTTCTTAGGGCGTTAACTCGCTCCAGTTCCCGCCCTCTTACATGGGACACTGCTTGACTGAAATAGCTCCTGCCCCGAGCCATGGGACGGGCTGCCCCCGTTGACCCCAGAGGCTTGATTTTTATGGATCGGGTCCTTCTTGTGTCCTCGCCCTTGGTTCTGCCTCCGGGTGTTGGGATTGCTGGAGGCTCCTCTGGGTCAGTGCTGCTGTGGTGGGAGCCATGAGTTTGGCAGTTGCTTTCCAGGTTTTCAATGTGTGCCACGTACAGAAATCCCCCTGGTTGTATATTGGGCGCTGTGACAGGCCCGTTCTTTTGGCAGCGAGCATTGTAACAGCTTTAATGAGGTAGATTTCCTCACCGAGCGTTGTGTGGGGCTTCCCGTAAACACCACAGCAAAGGTCGTGTGAGGGCACTGGCCCTGGGAGGGCCCAGCCCTGGGGCAGAGAACAGATCCTGATGCTGTTTGGCCTTCTCCTCCCGCCATGCTCCCTCTCTCCTCTCTTTAGGCTACTAGTTCCTTGCCAGAGAGTTTGACCACAGAGAGTCGCCAAGATAGCTGGGCCAGGAAGAAAACGTCGCACCCCTGACCCAGACTCCATTACCGACCCCGGCGGGCCGTTTGTGTCCTCCAAACGGCTGAAAATGTCCAGCAGCACCAATGCCCCTGGCCAGAGGAGAGTGTCTCGGGGCTTGGATGATGCCACCAACAAGAAGAAGCAGAAGGATCGAGCCAACCAGGAGAGCAAGGAAGGTGAGAGCCCCTCAGCAGCGCTGTGGAGAGCAGGCCCATGGTGTCTCAGCCCTGCGGGGTGGGAGCCTCGCAGCCATCTGCTGCAGGATAAGCAGATTTAACTAATCGCTTCCTGCGGCTGATGGTAACCCGTGTGATGTGGGATCCTCTTCGGCACCGTGTCCTCCCTGGACCTGTAACCTCCTTCCTTCAGGCGCTACTTAGCTCCAGCTACATGAGGAAAATCAGGCCTGTGGCCTTGTTAGCTTACAGCTGGGCTTGGCCTCCATGGTTGTTTCTAGACTGCTTTTGACTGGGGCTGAGCTGCCCCAATCCAGAGGGAGCGGGACTTCAGCCTGCGGTGCTGCTTCCCCATGGGTTCACCGAGGCTGGGCGCTGCGAGGCACCTGCGGGTGGGGTTGGTGCTTCAGCTTCTGTGTCAGGGCAAGGTGTGGCTCAAGTGAAATGTGGAATAATTCCCTCTGTTCCTGCTGTGTGTCCGGTGACAAAACCAATGATTTGGGTGCAGGGAATGCCTCTGGGCAGGATGCAGGTGAGAGCTCCTGTGGCCCTGGAAAATTGCTTGATTTCTGTGCCTGCTCTGTTATAATTGTTGTAACCTCTAAATTACAGGGTGTTTTGTAGGCCAAGGTAAATGAGTGAGGTCTGTGCTGAAGTGACTGGCTGCAGTCCCCAATGCCAAATCCCACAGCGCGGAGAATGCAGCGTTGCGACTTCTTTCGCTTGGGAGGTGTGCTGGGTCTCTGGTAGTAAGGCCTGACCCTCTGCACCGTCTCACACGGGGGGCTCCTGCCTTCCCAGGTGCGCCTGTGCTGCTTCTGTGCTCTCTGTGCAGGGGTGGCGAGGGACTGGAGCTGTAGATCCACTGGGTAGCGCTGCTGCAGCGCTTCTCCCGCGGCCAGCCGACCGGCACCCTTGCACCAGCGACTGCAGCAGTCAGCAGATGTTTCCTACTGGTTTGTAGCTGATGAAAGGAGGCAGTGACAGCCCTTTGAGCATTCCATAGTGGAGACCACAGCTCCCATTGCCACTGCTTCTCGGCTCCAGGACAAGGTGCTGTCGCTTTGAGCCCCTTGCTTGGCAGATCTCACTGCCCCGTGGGGGTGGAGCAGGCCCCGAGACACTTCTGCCTGTCAGAGGTAATCCTGCAGGGAGCAGGGATTAGGTATCAGGTCAGTTTGGTTCCCCAGCCTGATCTGGAAGGAGGGTTTGGCGACAGACCTTGGCAGCTTGTGCAGGAATGAGAATGTTAAAGTGCAGCTGGGCCACGTGGCTCTCTTGTGACAGCAGAATTGGTTCGAGGGCAACCAAACGTCAGGTTCTCTCTGTCAGATCAAGGCAGGACTCCTCTGAATGGCTGAGGGCCTTGTGTGCCGCGCAGGAGCACACAGCCCAGTTGCCACAAGCTCAGCACTAAGATATGCCTCAAAGCAGCGCTGGCTGCGCAGTGCAGTAGTGTTATGTTGCTTCCATTTTGATGTTGGTTAGACTGGGATGTTGCGGTGTGGGCTAGAGCAGCCAACCTAGGAGCTGACTTGCTGTGGTGCTACAGGCAGGGTTCTGGGGAAAGGGGAGGTGTGAGGAAGCAGAGGATAAATGAGCAGCACATGTGGAACGAAAGGCCTGAAGAGAGGTTCAGGGGAGAAGGAGATGACGTGTAACGTCTTGGGCATCAGTGCGCCAGCCCCTGCCCTGAGGTGACAGA
>NW_009728720.1:0-5464 GCF_000703405.1 Apaloderma vittatum
TAAACTACCCTGGTGACAGATCTTCGTGGCGAGAGACAGCAAGTGTGAGTTTAGGCAGAGCTGCTTCATAAAATGCACTCAGGCTGGGGCCCTCACCTCCAGTCCCCAAGAGCAATTCAGCACAGGGCTAGGATCCCGTGCCCTTGGTTTACCCCTGATCAGACATGCTTGTACCTGATCCTTGTGCCACAGGACCTCCGGGTACAAGATCCTTCTGAGCAGGAAGGATACCAGCTTCTCCACGGGCTCCTGCTTGGACATACGTAGAATCATAGAATAGTTTCCGCTGGAAGAGACCTTGAAGATCATCGAGTCCAGCCTTTGTCCCAGCCCTATCAACCAGCTAAATGATGCCCCCCAATGCAATCCACCATCTCTTAAACCCCTCCAGGGACGGTGACTCAACCGCCTCCCTGGGCAGCCTTTTCCAATGCCTGACAACCCTCTCAGGAAATAAATTCTTCCTAATATCTAACCTGAACCTCCCCTGGTGCAATTTGGATCCATTTCCCCTCGTCCTATCACTCTCCACTAGGGAGAACAGACCAACCCCTGCCTTGCTACACCCTCCCTTCAGGTAGTTTGTAGAGAGCGATGAGGTCTGCCCTCAATCTTCTCTTCCCTAGGCTAAACAGCCCCAGATCCCTCAGCCTTTTCTCATAGGACTTCTATTCTGCCAGCTCCCTCTTGCTTGCTCAAATACTTGGGGCTGAGGCTCAGTCCCCATGTCTGTGGTGACCAACAAGTGCCATGGGTGCATGCAGCCAACAAGGAACATTTGTCCGGGACTCCTGCCCCTGTGGTACCACCTGCAGGGCTGGGGAGAGCACAGCCTCCTCGCCTGCTGTTACAGTGATCCTTGGGAGCCAGAGCACAAAGGAGGTCCTAGAGGTGGGATGGAAAGGGTGAGCGTGTGCAAGGGGGATGTATGCACACAAGGGTGAGCATGCGTAGGTGCATGGGTGCACAAAGGCACTGGTGTGGGGTTGAGGATGCGCATGAGGGTTCGTGGTTGCGCATCACCATGTGAATGTGTGTGCAAACACCAGCCAGCATGCACAGGTGTGTGGCTGGACCCAAGACACGTGTGTCCACAGGTGTGTGGGAACAGATGTGGGCAGATGTGTGTGCAGAGGAATGGGTGTGCAGAGAGGTGGACGTGCATAGGTTTGCGGGTGCTGTGCACGGCTCTACAGCTGATTCTGCCCATGATTCCTGGTCCCTCCTGCCAATTCTCCCCAAACTCAGGTCACCCATGTGCTGCTGAGTCTATCTCTGTGGGAAGAGCTTTACCAAAGCACTCTCAGCTATTGCACAAATGGTGTTTAAGGCAGCAAGGGGAGACGGGAGATGTTCATCCTAGTGAAACAAGGCTTCCTTGGAGGTTTCCAACCAAGTTGTTTCTCTGCTTGGAGAAGAAGCAGTGTGTGTGAGGATTCATTTGCATGCAGCAAACAAACCTCAGCCCTGGTTTCCAGCTAAATAAAGGGACTCCCGAGTCTTTAGCCACCTGCTTACTTGTGCAGCTTCCCAGCTATCTGGGAGGTAGTGGAATAAACTATGGAGCTAGCAGAATAAACCATGAAGTAGCACTCTCTGAGGACCCACGTGTGCGGTCCCAGTAGCTGAATGCAGACGTGTGGCAGTATTTCAAATCACATGCTGCAGAGTTTGTGCCGAAAGAAAAATCAGCCTCCCATACTGACTTTCATGTTCTTGAAGTACACAAAACACCAGGGTAGTATTACCCTGGAGGAACCAAGAAACTGACTCCTTCGGCGCAAAAGACGAGCGGTGAAGCTGCCTCGCCTGCCATGCTCTGCCCTCTGGCTCATGGGGATGAATTTTCCTATCAGATTTTCCAAAAGGCAGCATGGTAGTTCAGTCACCTCTGGGGCTGCGTGTGTCTCTGCGCCATGCCAATTGCATGCCTCCAGAGGGCAAAGTCAGATCGTGCTTCACTTTGCACTTGCAGAGGATGGGAAATGAAAGAGCTGAGCGCTAGGGTGGGATGGCTGCTGAACAGCTGCTTTTGCCCTCCCCACTGATGGTGAAAATCCTTTTCCAAGAAAGTACTTTCCTTGGCAGAGCCCAGCATGTAAGCAGAGTGAAATGGATACCCAAACAGCATGTGCTGGCTCTTATCCCTTCTCCTTTCCTCATCATGCAGGTTAATGCCAGTATTTGTGAGCAAAGTGGGAGCTGCACAACGTGGCAGCCTGGAGACTCTCCTCAATCTGACATTATCATCTGCCTATTTAGAAACAATTTCACCTCTTCATTGGTGTCTCTTTTGAGTATGAGCTCCCATGGGGAGGGAGGTACTGGGAACACGAAACTCAGACTCATCCAAGTGGATCTTAGATTGCAGGTCTCCTCCATCCATAAATCAAAGTGGTGTCTTGCTGGAGCAGAAGAGTTGGTGCTTTTCATGTTTGTGAACACTCTGTTTTCTCATTCAACTGTGCTGGAAGAGGGACAAAAATAAGTAAAATGGAAAATGCTATACATTGATTGAACATTTGGAGATCATAATGCAATGGGAAATGTATCTACGGGAGTATTAGCCATACAAGAGCTCTGTCTTGGACTTTCTTTTGGTGTCTGGGACAAAGTTTAGAGTCAGCATCTTTTCTGTCTAAACTTCCCAGCTCAGATCCTGCCTGCACTGAGATCTTCAGCCTTCAGCTGAACAAAGTGCTCATGGATTTTGAGACCAGACACTGCAGACTGTACCCTGCACAGGGACATTGTGCCGTGGCCTCTCAGGACTTAAGGAGTTAGTACCAGTAGGTGACAGAGAATTACCCCAGCTGAAATGCCACCTGCTTGGGATCTTCAAGGGCAATTTCCACCCATGGAAAATAATCCAGCCCCTTAGGTTTCATTCCCCATTCGGTTACTGCTGTATTACAGACCACAGCATTGAGATTCCTCAAGAGTTAGTCACTGGGAAGCCCTGCTCTCCATTAGCACTGCAACCGGGGTATCTTCTCCCACCTCCACCAAACCATAAGGAAGTGGACATTAAATGTGCGGCCAGCCCCTTCAAGTGCAGCACAATCATAATTTTGGTTCCACCATCAGAATTCCTCTCCTCTGTGAAAGAAGGAAATGTTTTGTTTTGCCTCTGTGTCCAAAATCCCAGATCAGATTGGCAGAACACAAATGAAGTGAGAGCACGTACCCCATGGAACATCGTGCACCCCAGATTCAGCTGTTTCTGATGGGGGACAGCAAGCTTCATTTTGTTACTGACGCTGTGTTTGGTGACAGGACTTTGCTGCTGAAAGTGTGGAGAGCAGCCAGACACTTTGTGCCACTTTGTGACAAAGAAGCCCTACCTGCAGTTCATGATTAAGATCTGAGAAAAGACCAAAGACCACAAACCTGAATCTCTTGGAACAAGACAGGTGACAGGGACCTCCTTTATTCACTTTCAGAGCATGTGTCCACAAAGAAGTGTTCAAAGTCACTGAGCTTAAGACATCTTGCATCTGAATGCAGTAGTGGGAGACAAAAGCAGAGAGGCAATTGCAAGGATTTTAGCAAGATTTCATACCTGGAGTGTGCGACTGCCACCTGGAGTCTGCTCACATGGCAGAAGAGGGGCTGGGATGTGTCCATTGCATATTTGCATCAGATGTTCCTGTGCCTTATCTTGTGGGAGCAACTTTCACTCTGCATTGGTGGCCTGGGTGTTTATCATGTGTCCTGTTTTTCTAAATTAATGCTGTTTCTCATCCCTCAGGTGAATTTTCTGTGAGAACGTGGCGGTGCAAGGGGGAAGAATTGCTTGCTGAGAGCATCTCATGGCTGTAATCAGGTTGATTTAGCCACCGTGGTCATTCTTCTGTGGGAGTAAAACCCAGCGAGCATGGTGGTTCCACAACAGGCCATGTCTCAGGGCTGTGGGAGATAAAATTAGACTGAGGCAAAAGGCATGGGGAGCCTCAATCTCCATCCAGCATGGTTCCACCTCTGGTCTGGAGGGCAGCAAGAGAGGCTGCTCAGCAGCTCCTGTAACTCATGGAGGGTGAGCAGAGGGCTTCTTGTCACAGGTGAAGGAGCACATGGGCAGGGCAGGCTCTTTCAGAGCAGGACATCACCTCTTGCCACTCACTTGGAATACCCTGCCCCACTGGATGGAGTTTGGTGTGAGCACAGTGGCAGGATGGGCTCACAGCATGGGTGACGTGGGGCTGGTACTGCAGGGTGAGAGCACTGAATTAGAGGGACTAGGTGACACGAGTAGAGGCAGAACCTCAGCCTAGAGGGACCGCCAGAAATGGCAGCATGGGACCACCAGGAAGCTCACAGAGTCCAGCGAAGGGAATGTGCCAGTGGCACACCGGGGCTGGATAACCCTATGCATCGATCCCAGCTGGAAGTGACTGCCAGAGCTGGTGCCCTGCTGCAGAGGAGCTGGGGAACAGTGTGCGTGAGGCTGAACGTGGGCCAGGAGTGGCTCTGGCTGTGAATAAGGCGCTCTCCGCACTAGGTTTCCTGAGGAGGAGCAGAGCTTGTCATGCAAACCTCAGCCTGTGCCAGAGCAGGTTAAACACACAGCCTTGCCGGGGAAACTGGCAACGAGAGACTCGTTGAGCTAAGGTATGGAGCCACAAACCAGAGCAGTAAAAAACATGACCTGTGGTGTAGGCAGCAAGAAGCAGGCGTGTTCTTGGTGGGAGCCGACTGGATCCAGCCTGAGCTGGATGGGCCGTAACACATTTATTTGTGCCCCCCACCAAAGCAGTTTTTAGAGCTGGTTTGCATGAGAATAAGCTGTCCCTTCTTGCCTTTGCACCGCCAAGAAATCATGGGGAGCTGAGCAGATCTGTGAGATGCTATAAAGAGGAGGAGCTGACTTTTCTTTCAAGAACATGCAAAGCAGAGTCAGGATCCCTTCTGTAAGCTGAAAATCACTGGCTATGCTTTTTCTTTTTCTTTTTCTTTTTTTTTTTCTTTTTTTTTTTTTTTTGGAGGTGCTGTGAGGTTTGCATGCCTCTTGCTCCCCTGAAGCCTGTGCATTTCAGCACCTCATGAAAATCTTCCGGATGGGTATCTTTGAATAGCCATCAGGCTCTGTTGGCATGGAAATAAGTTCTTTCTATTTTGCCTACCAGATGCCCTGTTTGGCCAGTAATTCAACAGTTGCGAGAGGTTTAATCCCCTCTAAGGGTGGCCTAGGTCTCTGGCACTCACGCTCCCTGTCACAAGGTTCACCTTTCCCCTCCAAGCCTTCCTTGCCACTCGCAGCCTCCTGTGGTCATGGCAGGCAGCCGTGTGTGCAGCACAGTGCCAGCTTTGGGTGTAATTTCCTCTATTTGTGTCCTGGTGTGATAGCAGCAGTAAGACTTTCACAGAAGGCAGAGGGTAGGGAAACCAGCCAGCCGTAAGAATTTTCTTCTGCACACTGGGCCACTGTAATTGATCATAGAATTGTAAGGGTTGGAAGGGACCT
>NW_009728721.1:0-1653 GCF_000703405.1 Apaloderma vittatum
GGGAGTGGCCCAGGGTGGGGTGAGGGAAGGAGTCTGGGGGTGGGGGCGCGGAAGCGACTTGGCTTCAGGGCCTTGCTGCGAGCCTCCTGTTGCTGGTTGAGATATTTCAGGCAGTGGAGGGGAGAAAGATCCGTGCCAATTCTAATGAAAGATGTCTGTATCCCTTTCCTCAGCACTGCTGCATTCAGCTTGTAGCAGCAGTGGGGTCTCAGAGGGGTGTGCGTGTGTGCACCGAGCCTGTTGGCTTAAAAACACGCACCGTAAAGCAGAGTGCTTTCACCGATGTGGGAACTGGGGTTTTGGCGTTAGTGGTTGGAGTAGGGAGCTGTGATTGGAGCCTCTTGTAGGGCAGACAGGCAAAGTATGAAGAAAGAAGCAGTAGTTCATATTAATCAAGAGAACTGCTTTGGGGTGACCACAGATGGCAGCTGTCGTATGTCAGGAAGGTTTTACCAAGTACAGTTCTCCATTGGTGCACTAAGCAAGCTGACAAAGCATTTTGTACAAAGGTGATTTCTCTCATACCCTTAGTGCCACGTGACACATTTTGTGTGATTTATTTAAACAACTTTCCTGTACTCTAATCTGGACCTTGTTGTGCGCATCTGAAGTGAAGCTTTTTGCTAACAAGTACGTAGCAAAGAGCATGTTTCCTTAAAGTGGTGATGAACACATTGTACTTTTAAGTCTGTTTATACACAGTATCACAGTATTTTGCATATGTGCTGTGAAGTCATTCTATATTGCTGATTTTCCGATATGCTTCCAGCTATTTCCCTTTGCATGACAATGTAGCCATCTCTGAGAAGGATGTAGCTGAATTCACCAAATCAAGTAAGGAAGTTTGAGCCGGTTTTGCCCAAGTATATGAAGCTGTAAACTGTTAACAGTTTTACTCTCTCTTAGGGAAAAAAGAAATATTTCAAACGCAGCGAGTTAGCTAAAAAAGAGGAGGAGGCCTACTTCCAGAGATGCGGCAACAAGGTATGGTAGTTGTTCTTCCAGGAGTTTGTGTGTTTACTTTGAAGTCTACATTTTATTATCAACACTACAAATATTGTTAATGATAATTGTTGTTCTTTGTTCAATCTGTTAATGTTATACATTAGCCTGTAAATGAGAAGCCACCTGGAGAGGTATGAGTTTCCAAAACCATTTTCAATGCAGGAAAAGATATGCATGATAAACAGCTACTTAAGTTTGTGTTATGGTTTGGCTTTTTCTTTCTTTTTTTTTTTTTTTTTGGTGTGGAAAGCATGAAGTGGCTTGGGATCAAAGCTTGTCTTCCTTTCTTTTTAAATTGTGCTGTTAGGCATGAACACTGGATCTGACACAGCCACCTTCCCCCTCTCCCTCCCCTTATCGGAAAAAATTGATACATTTGGCTAATTTTATCCTTTCAGATGATTTTCATGATCTTATCAAAGTATCCAAAAGAAATCAGTACGACATGGGTGCATATTAAAAATATCTGCCAACTTTCATACCATAGATGTTTGCGTATGGTTTTTGGCCATCAACTATCCAGCACTGAACGAGTGCAACAGCAGCATTTGTTTTCTTGCTGGCAAAATATTAGAAAACAATTGGTAACCTAGAGCACGTTCTGAAACACATGAGTGATCTGGAAGGCTTTATGTGCCTTGTAATGGT
>NW_009728721.1:1681-1964 GCF_000703405.1 Apaloderma vittatum
GTTGTTTTCTTTTACAAGTGTGTGTGTCTGCCTGCCTGCCTGATTATTCGTGTTCGGGACGGGGTGTGTGTTCCCTTGGGGAAGGTAGAGGCTGGTAATCTTGTTTGCTGTTACTGGGCACTAATAGTAGCTTTGTGTTCACTTGAACTGTACCCAGTTAGTGACTTATTCTGAAACCTTGATCTGTTTGGAGAAATTGGAAGATCAGTGCCAAAACGATTCTTGGAACGTGTGGCGTCTGGTTGTGAGAAAGTGTTGTAGGAATCCAGTCGCTCTTTCGACT
>NW_009728721.1:1992-7742 GCF_000703405.1 Apaloderma vittatum
TGGAGTTCTTCAGAACCTTACGGGGCGGTTAAAGTGCCATTACCTGTGCTGCTGCAGCACCACTTTTGGTTTCAAATGTAACCCTGAGAACGGTTTTAAAATAAGTTGCTTCTTTAAATTTAATACCTTTTCAGAGCCTCCCAGATTTCTGCATTTAGTCTTTACTGCATTTATATATAGAATATAGACTGATTTCTTTTTAAATTCAGGTACTTTTTTGCTTTGCTTAGATTTAATAAGTTGTAATAATTTGACTGAAACCAAAATAACTGTGGTAAATACATCGCTTGTAACTTGGAGTCCAGCTGACAGAATGGATCGAATCTTTTCCCCCAATGCTGCTGTCTCTTTATGATTTCAAGAATGTTTGTAAGTTAAAATTTGTACATATCCTTTTGCCATGGCAGTGTATTTCTTTATGTATTTTACACAGTTTTTCCATATTTTCTGTCCCCTGTCCATTTTCCCCTTTCCTGCATCAACAGAAGTTTTATTTTCTCCTTCCCTTTATGTGTTAAGCACTGATTTGATTGTCCTTCCCTTGCTTGGTCCAAACGCTTGTGGATGTAGGATCAACTTCTGTGTTGGCTGGGACAGCACTGAGTATATATTTGTGGTGTAATCCTGTAGCTGGATCCACAGGCTGGATCCTTCCACCTGCACGGAGTCTTACTGACACTGGAGCACAAGACTGGCACGTTGGTCCGGAAGAGTAGAAAAAACTTCTTAAAAGTATGTCTGCTATGTTCATCAGACTGATCAACCCCAATACAGACTGGAAATGACAATGTCCTGCCCCATACACGGGCCTATAGGATTAAGTGGAGCGTTTCCCTTTTAGCAAGTATGGAAACAAATTAAATTCTCGTAAGGAATCTAGGGAAAAAACAAGATGTGAGTGAGTACTGGAAATGCGTCCGTATTGTAGAAATATTATGAACAGTAGATCTGCTCCTGCTGCCAAAAGTGTCAAATCTGAGCTTATAAAGGGACTCTAGTTACATGACAACTGTCTCAGTTACTGTGATCAAAGAGTTGTTTTGCATTATTAAAATAGTGAGTAATAAGGAAAGAAAGCTCTGACTGATTCAGGGACCTTCTTTTAGATTTAAGAAGAGAACCTATCCTTATGAGGAGTTGTAGGTGGCTTTTTTAAACCCCCAAGAAACTGGCAGGTCTGTTACAAATGCGTGTTACCGTAAACAAGCACCTCTCAAACCCCAGTAGAAGCTGTGGATCACTGCTAACTGTGCGCAGCTCACTGCAGCTGTAGGTGAGAAACGTTTTTAGCCAATGCCGCCACTGAAAGCAGCAGCCCCGCTCTCTTCTTGCCCTTGGGTTCTCATTTCTGCCCTTGTGTCCGTGCATGTGCTGTGCCTGGTGAGCTGGATGGGGAGATGAAGTGGGCTGGGAAGTCCCTTTTGTGTTTGCTGTGTTGTTTTCAGTTCCAGTCGTTCTCCCTCCCGCCTCTGGTTCATCACAGTGATGCAAATGCTTTTGTATGGGTAAGGAGGACTGAGCAGGGGCAGGAATCAACAAGCAGAGGGTGAATTTGCTATTTTTGGCACCAGTGCTGACACCTGCCTGCTCAAGTGATTGCCAAACTTCAGCAATTGTCCGTTCTGTTTGCTGTAGAGACTGCTTCCTGCCACATGCAGAACTGTTAGATACATGCTGGTACTTCTCAGAGCTTTTATTGTTCTCTGAAATTCAATTCTAGACAATAAAAACTATGAAACTAAATTTTATATTGTATTACAGTCCGTGTTCTAGAGTTCCTGTGTCTTTACATCGAGATCGATACATGGGTTTGTCTCTGTTGGCACATTAGTACCTATGTCTGTTGTATGTAGGTGCAGCAGCAAGAGGAGGAGGAGAAACCAGTGACTTCATCAAATCCAGTGCTGGAACTGGAACTGGCGGAAGAGAAGTTACCAATGACCCTTTCCAGACAGGAGGTAAAATGAGTCATTGTAAACAGACTACTTGATTTTACAGCAGATGCATCTGAAATGTCTCGTTGGGGCTGCTTTTTCTAGCACGGTGTACTTCCTATGGCAGTTTGTATAAAACAGTAGGCCTCTAGTTTTATGCTCTACAGTGATCATCTTCGCTCATCGAGGATCTGCGCTCCAACTGAGTGCCCAGGAATGTGCAGATGGGTAGAGCCTCTTTGTCACGTGGGTTTGCACTGATGCTCTGTAACATTGTGCAGCTCTTTCAGATGACTTCTAGAATAGTACCCTGAGTTATTAGTATTATCCTTAGATAATATCCTTGAATAATACTAAAGATGCTGTGTCTTCCCAAGTTTTTTTTTCCCCCCAGCCTCTTTTCTTTGTAGCTCATGGTCTGAACCCAAATTTAGAAACTAAGTTTTGGCAGTTCACTTTGGTTTCTAGAAGAACGTCCTGAAGCCAGAGCAGCTGCTGTGTTCTTTGTCCTTTGTAAGCCTTAAAATAACTTTGTGAATGTGTGTTCACAAACAGATCTATACCCCAGAGCAGAAGAGAAGCAGGAAGTTTGGAAGTGCAGAATAAATTCTAATCTTGGTAGTACCAAAATTGACAGCTGAGATCATCCAAGGATATCACATCCTTAATTTTCGAGACACTGACTGATTTTTACAGGAGTGTATGACAATGCATCAAGACACTTGAACTGAATAAATGAATTAATGTCGTCTTGTCTAGTCTGTAACACGTGGTGAAGTGGTGGCATGAGATGAAGTGTAAGGGAGTAAAGTTTAGCTTTTGACTTTGCCCATGACTTCTCAAACCATTGAAGGGAGGATGTTGTACCTCTCTTATATCTAGTCTTAACTATCACCTTAGATTATGGGAGTTAATATTTACCAAATGCTTAAGGATGAGAATTTTCAGCAAATCAGTGTTGCAGATGTTCTGGGACAACCTGCAGCATAGTCAGGGAGTATTTTTATTGCCCCGGACAAGTAGGTGAGTGAAGTTATTGTCAAGTTCCTTTGTGATTTTTAAAACAGTTTTTAAGCACTGCCAGAGGGTTGATTTTTACATGTTTGTTTAAGCAAGTCAGAGCAGGAAGAAGTTAGGCTATACCAAGCGGCTTGGGGTTTTATGTAAAATTTAGATTGGTAATATTTAGAATGACCTTTCCCTGAAATACCGTGGGAATTTTATATTTAGATTGTAAAGTGTCTGGAATGTTTTTTTTCTGCTGCTTAAAATATTGCCGTTTCCTTTCCAGTCCAGCTCAGCTTGTTATTCTAAGCAAAGTAAATAAATCCATCGGCCTGGATTTTATTTTGCTTCCTTTACGAAGAGAGCGCTTTGATTCTCTGCAGGTTATCAGGAGGTTACGAGAGAGGGCTGAGCCCATCAGGCTGTTTGGAGAAACAGATTATGATGCCTTTCAACGTCTGAGGAAGATAGAAATTCTTGCCCCTGAAGTGAACAAGGTAAGACTGGTTAGTGAATAGGTACTGATTTCTGCTGGGCTAACCAATGAGGAATGCTGTTCGAGTTTCAGTTTCTGTTAATTTTCAGGAGGGAGGGATAGTACAGAGCAAAGAGAAGTAGCTGCTCCACCTCATTTATTGCCTGAGAAGGTATGCTAAATGTCAGGTTTGCACACAGTTACGATTTCTTATGCTAGACACTTCAGCCCCAGAAACCTTCTAGGCCCTGCCTCCAGGAGGCAGCGCTACCCCAGCCTGTGCTGTTACCTGCTTTGTAACCAGCAGAGAAGACAGTCATTGGCTCTTAAAACTACCCTGTGTTGCGATTATACGCATCTTTGAGAAGGTGCAGGTAAGTAAGAGGAGGACTGCATCCTGCCTTTCTGGTATATAAATGATTTTCTCAAATCCCTTGATTCAGGGGCTGTAATTTGTGGAAACTTCTCCTTTGTAGTAGCCATCAATTAAAAAAATGACTAAGAGGCATATCATAGTAAACTGATTTATTCCTTTTGTCTTAAGAATTGGAGGAGATTTGTTGGGATTTGTTTTGCATTCACTGTTAACCAAATTTGCAACCCAGATAAGAGAGTGGTGATTTGCGTTTTGTTCCCTAATTTGTGACAAACAGAATTGTTTGAGAAGTCTTTGCTCGGGCCACCCAGAAGAGGAAAACCTTTCCTTGGTCAAGTCTTTTTTTTTTCTTTTTTTTTTCTTTAAGACAGATCTAAGTGTTTAAAAAAATGAAAAAAAAAATCTGCTAACTAAAGCTTCCCCTGCAGTGACATGGACAAAAGTAGTAGGATTATTAGGAAATGCTGAGCTCACACATAGAGTTGTGTTGGATTTTTGTGTTATGTGTTTCATTCACTCCTCTTACTACATGTTGCTAAAAATGTAGGTAGTCAGTGTAGCCAGTTTGTGGTTCAGACATTTTTAGACTGCTAAATGATTAATAGAAGTGTTCCCAACAGTCAAATAGAATGATGGAAGAGGGGAAGTAACTGTGCATATCTATTCCCAGTGGAGTGGTTGAATTTATTTTAGGGTAAAATATGTCATACTCCTTTACAGAGCTTTATATTTTATGTCTCAAGATAAGAATGCAAGGCCTCCAACTGTGACTAAGCCACGTTTCTTGTTCTATTTAAAAGCAGCTCCTAAGTGTATATATATATATAGTTTCAAACTGATTTTTTTTTTTTTAGCCAACTATTCTAGAGTAGGGGATTTTAAACCCTATGCCTGTATAAAACACTCTGCTATGTTTAAGTCATTGGTAATAAAAGGAAATGTCATAAATGTTTTATGTGATAGTACTGAAGGAGTGTTACTTGCCTTATTTACAGCTTTTTTCAGGGCAGATGTGAAGATTTCTAGAGCTGATGGTGGTTATGGTCTGTTTTCTGTTTGTTTGGGGTGACTCAGTGCATTGCTTGCATCAAAATGTCTTGAAGAAAGTCCTAGAAGTCGATAGTCCTCTGTGCTTTTCTGGTGGAAGTATGGTAAAAATAAAAGGTGTGAATATTGCAGAAGTTCATGCACCTGGTTTTTGTGAAGTGCTGAAGCAATCTGGAAACTGTTCTTTGAATTTGGTTTAAATTCGGACAATGAAGCTAAAGCTTTCTGCATGTTTTTAAACAGAATTTGGCTTTCCTTAAACAGAGTCTGGGATGCTCACAGTGACAGTACTAAACTGCTTTTGTTTACTGGAGGTGTTTTTTAATTATTTTTTTTTTTAATTAGTAATTTTTAATCTTTTCTAGGGCCTGAGAAATGACCTAAAGGCTGCTTTGGATAAGATTGACCAGCAGTATCTGAATGAAATTGTAGGAGGTCAGGAAGCAGGAGAAGATGACTCACAGAATGACTTGAAAGTCCATGAGGAGAATACAACTATTGAAGAACTAGAGGTAGGCAATGGGTAGATTTTAATTAAGGGATTTTAGGTGTAGTATATTGTTGTGAGAAAGCTTCAGAATTGTTTATTTTAGTTACCTTGTTCTCAAAGTCTGACTTAGGCATTCTGAAGTATCCTTAAATATGCTCTGTTAAGAAATTTAGGTTCCTAAGCCTTGAGTTGCACAATAGGTGCCTACAGTAGGCATGTGAAAAATGAAGTGGTTTTTGTTACAACATCTCATCAAAAAGGGGGCGGGAGTTGCCCAGGAGGAAAGTGATACAGTTAAGATTCCCTCTGCAGAGGGTTCGAAAGTAGAGAATTTAATAAAGGCCTATTACCTGGTCATAAATTTTAAGGCCTTTCCAATGAATATCTGAGAGGGTAATAGTCTTAGTAGTGATTAATTTTCCC
>NW_009728721.1:7773-13208 GCF_000703405.1 Apaloderma vittatum
AGAAAGATGGACTCTGGAAAATAGACTGAAAGGAAGAATGTTTGCTAAAACGTGGAGGACACAAGAAGAAGTGGCCATCAGAAAGTTTGCAGGAAATACAAGTGCAGAAATTATGTGTCCCAGAAACTTCAGTGCAAGTGGCTACTGCGCTCTGAAAGAAAACCGTCGTGGTATCTGTGTGAGTGGGGGATGAGTGGATTTTAGGGTAGTGTTTTGAAAAGCACATTAGTTTGAGCTGAAGACTTTTTACCCTTAATCTTCAAAACTCTTTGCCAGGAGTTAATCTTCATAACATCCCTCTGAAAGTGTTTTTTAGGAAATAATCTGATTTATAAATGAAAGCTTGAACAAATGCATTATTAGGAGACAAATCTTTGGCTTTTTTGTTAGGGTGCCAGGGATTCTGGTTTAAAATAACTGTAGTATCAGAATGGGTACCTGCTGTAATGGGGCTGCATTTTCTCCATCTCTTAAGTCTCCAAATACCTCTTTTTGGGGTTGTAGGGCAGGCTTGGTGTGAGCCATGAAAGCAATCGTTTTCTGAAAAACTTAGACTGAAGACTTAATTTTATGCTACTCTAACTGTATTCCCTTGAACATGAAGCCTTACTCTGAATTAAGTACTAAAACTTGGAGATTTTTAAAATAAAACTCACTTTAGAAATGTGAAGGACAATGGCAATAGATTATAAATCCATATTTTTATGGATTTCCACAGGAAAAGTTTCTAAAATTCCTAAAAATAGCTGTTAATACTATCAGATTTGAGATTTTGGTAGGAAGCTAGAGTATTGGAGCATAGTACTGGGGATTTTAGGTGGTTTTTATTTTTTTAAGACTTATTTTCTCAACTTCACAGTCACAATGAAAAGAAGTGATAAAAAGCTCGAGTCCATCAGAGGATTGAAATAGCTTGACAAAATAGTCGATAGCTTTGGAAATCTCAAAACATGCAGTGCACCCACAGTTCCCCGTAATGCCATGCTGTCAGACAGCTGCTAATTATGCCAATAATTCAGTAGTTAATGAATGAAAAATTACTGCTGCATTGACTTTTCAGAAATAATCATACTGGCTTTTTGACTTGAATGTTTTTAATAGATTAATGAATCCCAGTAGCTTAGATAGCCGTTTCGTTACGTTTCCCAACTAGTGTTTTGGATTTCAGGTACAGTTTATTACCGTCTGCTGTGGTGGGGTTGGCAAACTTGAAGACAATGTGGAAATAAATGCTTTTTTTTTCCTCCTGTTCCAGGCTTTGGGAGAATCCTTAGGGCAGGGTGATGATCACTATGATATGGACATCATAACAAAGTTCTTGAAGGTAACAAATTCTAATAGATTAATTGTTCTGTAGCTGTGTCATATATTTTACTATCTTGCAGATACCTTTCAGGACTAGAAGGGATGGTTTCAGCTGCTTGGAGAGAAAAAACTCACAAATTATGCTTAAAAAGTGGGGTTTTTTAAATGCTTGGCACTCCACAGGCGTGGTTAGTCACAGTAGTGACTTCTCCTAGACCTGGGAAAAAGCTGTTGAGAGAGCAACGTTCTTCAAAATCTGGTCCTGCTTTTCCAGACAAAATAAATCTGGGTTTGATTTCCATACGATAATTAAGGCAGTTGTATCAGGTGGCTTTGATGTCCTACTCTGGCACTGAAAGCGTCCGGGTCCCTGCTCCCTTCCCCAGGCACAGGGCGAGCTGAAATGAAGTGTCGCCTGGTACTCGTGTGTGAAAGAGGAGAATTCTAAAGGAAGTCTGCTGGCTTTGCTAAGGAAACAGGTTCAAGTGGATGGTAGAGAATTGTTTCCTTGTTTCCTGGCAAGAAGCGTGCACGGCCTCTCCTTTGAGTCAACTGGTCCTTGTGTAACTGTTGTGATGATCAGAAGTCACAGCCAGAGCTGAAGCTTTCATTTGTGCACGTCATTGCCCATTGGCATTTTAGTGTGGTTTGGGCTGGGCAGTGAGACAAAGAAAGCTCAAAAATTGATTTCCAGATGGAGAGAAGGGACATTTGACATGTCTGCTCTCTGTTGTGTTGGATTTTCACTGTGATTTTTACTGTTCCTTAGGCTCGTCAAAAGCTACTCTGAAACATCAGCAATCTACTGAGATTTCTGTTCTTTTTTATAGACCCTCCTGCTTCCCAGCGCTCACACCTACACTGCTGCTTCCTTGTACACACCTTTTTATATGTGCTTCTTTCCTCGCCTGCGTGCTTTTATGATAGCAGAGGTTGCTCATCTCCCTCCTTGCCTATTGCTCTACAAGTGGCTTCTTGCATTTTTAATTCAGATTTCTCCGAAAAACTCATTTTGCCACGGTGGCTCAAACCGCCGTTCCCATCTGTTTTGGCGGGCTTGTCAGTAGGTGGCACTGTGACATAAATTTGCTTGTTCCTCCCACAGTTTCTCCTTGGAGTTTGGGCCAAGGAGCTGAACGCCAGAGAAGACTACGTGAAGCGGGGAGTTCAGGGGAAGCTGAGCAGTGCCACGCAAAAGCAGACAGAGTCGTACCTGAGGCCACTTTTCAGAAAACTTCGGAAAAGGGTGAATTGCTTTTAAATGTCACTGTCCTGTAAGACTTGCTGTAACTTCGGCTTTCAGAGCACCCAGTGGTTAGTGCCCCTTCCTGAGATACTGTTACCTCCACTGAAGAGGAGAGGATGAGTTGATCAGAATTTCTGTGTCTAGAGCCCCTGACTCGCAGTTCTGACCTTTTTATCGCGAATCCTTCTGCCTACCCACTGCTTTTCCAGGTGTTGCTTAATGTATCACCTGCAAAAATAGTGGAGAATTGAGATTGTGTTTTGCACTTTGCCACTAGCTACTAGGTGTAACCACTTAACCTCTCTTGCTTCAGATCCTTCATCTAAATAACAAAAGATGTTCTCCTTTCTTAAAGTCCTCAAGCTAGGGTAG
Organism: Apaloderma vittatum; assembly: GCF_000703405.1. Taxonomy (NCBI): domain Eukaryota; kingdom Metazoa; phylum Chordata; class Aves; order Trogoniformes; family Trogonidae; genus Apaloderma; species Apaloderma vittatum. Next base: position 10,697 of record NW_009728721.1, read on the forward strand.
GTACTAAACTTTGTATAAATGCTGAGTAGGATGATTTTCCTGAGGTGCTCTTCTGAAGTAAAGATGTCTTTTTTTATCCTTTTTTTTTTCTTCTCCTGTAGACGCTTCCTGCAGACATCAAAGAATCGATAACAGATATTATAAAATTCATGTTGCAGCGAGAATATGTGAAGGTATGTTTGCGTTCTTCCAGCACGTTCAGGCTGTCTAGTTCTAAGAGATGGAGTTTATTGCTTCAACATTCTCTTTTTTTTTATTTTTTTATTTTTTGCATTTTGAAGATACATAGCTGGAAATACATACACCATATAGTCAAACAAAATGAAAATGGCTGTTAAAGGTTGGGCTCCAGGTAGTGTTTGATCTGCAGTCCATCAGAAAATCTTCTGAGGTGGGTGAAACTGCAGAGCTTTACAAGCAGGAGAATTTTTCTCAGAGAGAGTTACGTTCCATTGCAGAGGAATCCTGCATGGGTAACCTGATATTGTAAGGTTAAATGAAGGTATTGAGTTACTAGTAATAGGGTGTTGATTAATTAATTAGGAATTAATTGAAGCGAGTTATTGAATATGAGATGCCGTCCTTTCTTTGGCTGTGCTCACATTAGCTGGCCTGCTAAGGTTGCGGTAAATTAATGAAAACTGGAGGAGGCAGCAGTGCTTTGGCACGCGGGATCAAAGGCAGCGCTGGGTTTTGTTCGTAGCTGCCTTCTGAAGTGGAGCTGAAATACCAATAGCATTTGCTTAAGCAGCTTGTGTGTGCAGAGGAAATCGAGCCGTGGTTTACCTTTAAATTTCTAATATTTCTTATTCTTTTTTGTGAGGAACTGGGATAATTTGTCAAGTAAGCAAGCAAACTTGCTTTTGTCACTGAAAAAACTCCCAGTGGCCTAAGGCGAGTTTAATCCAGATCATTTGAAAGTAGAACTGGAAGTGTGGGATGTATGATAGTGGGGTTTTGTTCTGGGGCATTTTTTTAATTTTGGCTGTCACCATTATGCTGAAATTCCCTTTGCAATGCCTTCTCCAAGTAAGGAGTGTGCAGCAGTGTGCTCTGTCTCATGGGTTAATCAGCTGTGCTCCTGTCTCTTGGAGGTGCTTGGCTTTATGTGAACTTCACAGACTGATCTTGGAGGACTTGAGGACACATTTGGAAGTTTTGCAGGTTTTTGTTTGTATTTTTTAAGTTGGGTCTTGTGCTTTAAAAGATACTTGCAGCCCTTTTTGTTTTGCTTCCTCACCTGCTGTTGTCTTCTGTGCTTTTTTTGCTTTGTGCAGCCTAGCAAGTAATGCCAGCTCCAAATTCTTACTGCTTTGTTAGATGAAATGCTCAAAATATTTAAATTTTGAAATCAGCATGTGACAGCAGGCAAATGCCAGAAGGCAAATTGTCCACTCACCCTTAATTATACCCAGTTGCAACAGTCCTGGAATTGTCTTTAGCTGCGTGTTCACAGGCTGTGCTTCATCACAAAACTATATTTAAGTCAGCAAGTAGATGTTTGACTAAGTCTGTTCAGATTCTGCCTTGTGTAGGTGAAGACTAAGTCTTGTGCCTTCTCCAGGTTTACTCTCAGCTCTGTCTCTAACCTCCTGCCTTGTTCATTATTCACCTCCCAGTTTGCTCAGTGCCAGTTGGGAAGAAACTGCACCCCCTGGTCATGGTTGCTGCTTCTTATTTCTAGTCTCCAAATGGGAAATGATAAATGAGCTCTTTATCAGGGAGTCTTGTAGCTGCTCACTAACAGTGGTGGAATGTCCCACTCCAAGTCCTCCTTGAAGCTGTTTCTGTAATTGCACGTGTTTGTTGGTGCCTCTCGCTTCCTGGTTTTCAGTTGTCATGTGTTTTTTTAAGCTCTGTACTTCTCTTCATTATTTCTTTTCTTTTTGTTAGTTTTCCCTTCAAATTTTATATCTGTTCTTCACAGGGATCTTGCAATCTCCAGGGATTCCTTCCAACCCCTAACATTCTGTGATTCCATCTGCTAGAGCTTTATGTTAAGAAACAAGATCTTGATTGGGAAATTTCAGATTATTTTACCGCTGCTACTGCTCTTCATACACGTAGACACAGCTGTGCTTATTTAATCCGGTTTTGGAGGGAGCTGGTTCTCAGCCTTGCTGGAAGCTTGCCTCTCTCCCCGAAAGCTGTTAGGGTGGCCCCCATTTTGGGCACCCGACGTGGGCCTGCAGTGGGCTGCCTTCACAGCCAGGCTCCCTGCTCTAGTTGACAACTGAAAGTAGGAAGGGTTGTAGAGGGAGCTACAGCAGAAAAGCTTATGGGAGCCTGAGGAGGCTGAGTTGAAAATAATCCCAGTAGACTTCAGTTTTGATTGATACTAGAACATCTTCTCCAGTGCTTTCTTTCATCACCCTGTAGGTCAAGTACAGATGTTTGCTTCTCTCAGAGTTCTGCTTAAACACGTTAGGAAGGTGTGTTATAAAGCAGGTTAATGTCCTGCAATGAAACCTGATTCGGAGATAGCGGACGTAGCGGCGGTGGTGTGTCTGGT
>NW_009728722.1:0-1851 GCF_000703405.1 Apaloderma vittatum
AATTATATTTTATAATATTTTTTAATTTATTTGGGAATGGGGTAGGAGGGCCAGGATCCAGGCACAGAGAATAAAGGGGAGCAGGAGCCAAAATGGGGTAGGCAGAGGCAGGCAAGATTTCTGTCCGCTCCATTCAATGTCACTTAATGATGACTTTCAAACCTCTACGTGCTCAACTCATCTCCCAACAACAACAAAAGGAAACCCCGTACTGAGGACTTACCCTCGTATTGCTGATCACCCGATTTAGGGCGAAGCATTTGGTTGAGTGTTAGATTTCCTTCCTCACATCTCTGTTGTCCTGGAGGTAGGCAAAAGTCAAACATTCAAACATTAGTATTTATGAATACTCACAAACTGGAAAATTTCCGTATAAATTTTAGCATCGCGTTTCAGCAAAAGGGTATTATAATGCTGTCTTTTATTCAAATGCTGCTTGTTACTGTATTTTGTTCAGTGCACAGGATTGTCACTGTGAGTAAGAACCGCATAACGACCAAGCCTGGAAACCACAGAATAAGAGCCGTAAGATTTTCCCTTAAGAAAACTGAACACCGTTTTGGATAATTGTCTTTTTTTCCTGTCTGCCAGAAGCTTTTCTGTGATACTGAATAACTCACTTAAACTAGAACCTGCCCATTAACCACAGACTTTTGTTATAACCAAGTCTTATCTCATCTGGAATCAGACCTGCTGCTACATCCATTTCTCTTCTTCAGGAAAATAGGCCAAACCACTTAGGACTTTTGAATTATGTATTCCTCAGGCATTTGGTTTGACATAAAGGCAAACATTCAGCTCACAGCTAAAATCACCAATTCCTCTTTGCAGGCTCCTCATTCAGTCTGAAGTTTTTCTTTCTATCCATGGGATAGGTAATTCCATTTAACATTTTAGCTAACAAGTCAACCACGTCAGACCATACCCCGCGAGAAGCTGAGTTTTCTCCAGGCAGCAGCCCTGCCCTACGCTACCGTCCGGAGTTTGGTCACTTGATTCAATCACTATCTCCACCCCCTTTCCCCAGTTCATCAAAAAAAACCAAAATACACCAGGCACAGCCAGAACTGTGCCCAAAGTCCTTTCACAGGCGTAGCTGAAGGCTTTTGTAGGTTTGTTTTCCGTTTATTCCATTTCTAGGCAATTGGTACGAGGACGCTTGCAGCCAAATTTGTGTGGTTGCCGTCCGCACAAGTGAAGCTGATTGAAACAGCGTAAAATGGTGTTCTGATAACCTGGTGTGTCAAATATAAACGGCACTTCTAGTGGTTTTTTACCTTAATTTCTCTTGCCGGCGTCTTGTCTGTGAAATATCAGTCATGATAGCTAAACAATGCAACACCACATGTTGCATGGACATAGCCAAAATAATTCTTCCCGTTTATAAAACAGCCTCATGCTACATCATGGAACCATTTGTGAGGAAACAAATTATGTTTTCAGAGTAGCTGAGGTACCCTGTGTTAAGCAGGTACAATAGTGCCTAAAATGGAAAAGGTAGAAACAGTGAGCAAATACCAGTAACAATTTGAATATATATATATAGTTATATGTATTACTAATCGTAACAAACACAGTAAACGAAAGGAAAGGCACTATTTCATGTGAGCAGTTACCTTGCTAAGGATATTAGCAAAGCACAAGTGTGCTCTACAGTACTTTGATTTATGTGGCATTTTACTTTCTAAACGAGCAGCATCCCCTTAACGAGGTAGATTTGAAGCCATTATGATCCATTTGAATAGTTATAAGTGTCTGATAGTAGAGTCCCTGACATCTTTCCATTAAGATTTCTTGATTTGGTCTCTATCTGGTTTTTTTTCTTGTTCTTTTTGAACTGCATCAACCAGG
>NW_009728722.1:1882-2265 GCF_000703405.1 Apaloderma vittatum
CACCCAGGAACCCCCCTGCCACACCAGTGCCAGGTTTGTGCTGGTGTTAGCAAGGGTACATTTTGACAATACTGATTTAAAAGGCAAATTAGGGTTTGGGAACTCCAGCCTTTCTTTTGGAGAGCCCTTCTCTGGATTTCTCTGCCTCTCTATTTATCCTACCTTATTTTTTCTCTCAAGGAAAGCCTTGTTCACCACCACCTTTCTTCCCAGGCACAAGAAACAGCACCAAACTTGATCTGGAGCTTGTCACCGCTGTTCCTTGAGCAGCCAAATGGGATGCTGTTGGGTGACACAGTGACTCCCCAACTACTGGGAAGTAAACACGCTGTCTCTACATCATCAAGATCACGGAATCACAGACTGGCCTAGGCTGGAAGGGA
>NW_009728723.1:0-1702 GCF_000703405.1 Apaloderma vittatum
TATATATAAACAAAATAAATAGAAAAGGAAGTTAATTTTTTGGTAGTGAAAGCAGGTGTTCCTAACTTACGTTTTGGCTTTTAGCTCTTGTAAAATTAGCTTTATAAAGCACAGAATTAATTGTGTGGGTTTGAACACCTCTGTGAATTTTTGCTCTTGGAATCCTGTGAGATTCCACATGCTCTTTATGGAAGAAGCCTTTGTGATCTCGGCAGAAAACAGAGTAACTTTTCAAGTTGAATTTGTGTTCTTACTTAATTGGCATAGCATGCATGAGTGAAGAGACCAGCAATCAGAAGCAGCAACAGCAGCAACAACAGCAGCAACAGCAGCAGCAGCAGCAACAACAACAGCAACAACAGCAGCAGCAGCAACAGCAGCAGCAGCAACAGCAACACGTAACAAGTTGGCCGGGAAAGCAGGTAGAGACCCTGAGATTATGGGAAGAGGCCGTCAAAGCGAGGAAGAAAGGTAAAACAAACCAATTCGTACGGTCTCGGTTTTATAAGGGACTAGAATTTACAGTTACGGAGGGAGTTTAAGGTGTCAGGAAAGGGTGTCTTGCATGAAAATTTCCTTCCCAGTGTTAGAAGTAATGGCTGGATGTAGCAGGAGGGGAACCGGGCCACAGTTAGGCTGTTGTGAGTGAACCCCTTATGACCTGCCTCCCTTGGGCTCTGCGCTTCAGTGTGTCTGTAGCGGTCATCAATTATGAAGGGATGGTTGTGTCTGCTCCAAGCCAAGAGTGTGGGTTTTTTTGACTTGCATGTGGTTTTTAGCTGTGTTTATGCATATTTACCGGTTGTTACCGTGTATGTGTGTATATGTATGCGTGTATATATATACACACACCCCACCCTCTGTCCTTGCATCGGCAGTTTGCATGGGGCTGCTTTCTGTGGCCCTTTCACCTTTTCTCTCCCGCTTTATTCCATTCAGTTTACCGTCACGTAAATGTCTTTGCATAAAGTTTTCTAGAAGTCATAGAACATACTCTTCTGTCTCTTTGTTTGCTTTTAATTGCAAAATTAACTAATGAGCGATGGCGTTTTTCATTATTGCTAGCTCACATCTTACATACACCTCTGCTGCTGTAATTGAGGTTGAATAGCTCCCCGGTGTTGGTCAGTGTGTCACTCTTGTGAAGAATAGGTTGCTTCAGTTTAGTGTCGTTAGGAGTATAGTAGTTTAAAGTCTCTCATTAATTCTAGTTTATTCCTTTTACAAGATTTTTTTTTCTAATGCCTCTCATGTGACTCGTGGATTACACGTTTTAGAAGAAATTCTTAGTGACCACTGACTGTTCTTTACTGGCTGTTTTTAGTTAACGTGTATTTGACTCTCTGTATTTTATTTTTCTTTCCTCCTAAACTTTCTTTCAGTTTCTTCAATCTTGTTTTCTTTTCTAGGTCTTGTTTGTGTATTAGGCTGCTAGCTCCTTTCACCTTGATTGTTACTCCAGTTGAATTCTGTGATCAGACAGTATAGAAACAGCTTATTTGTGTTAAAATGCAGTGATAACAGAAACATTAAATATCATCAGGCCACTAAATTGATAAAGCAAACAGGTGTCAGATTTAGAAAATCTCTGATAATGCACTTTTTTTTCCCTCCTGTTTATTCCTTCATATGTCTTGTTCCCTCTTCCTTTCTCACTGAGATATTGAATATGCTTTAACAGAGTTTTGGGCAGAGTGGTGGG
>NW_009728724.1:0-1598 GCF_000703405.1 Apaloderma vittatum
ATGCCGGCGTCCCCGGCGAGCCGCGGCCGCTGTCGCTCCTCCGGCGCCCAAAGAGCATTTTTGGTGCGATCTTGCCCCCTGCCGTCAAAACTGCTCGCAACGAGCCCTGAGCCCGGCCGGACCTCGCTGCCGGGCTCTCCTGCCAGCCCCAGTCCGCTTAGAGAGGAAAATTCTCCGAAAGCCTCGCCAAAAAAGCCGAAAAAAACAACCAACCACACAAAAACCCACACCCAAAAAAACCAAGCAGCAAAAATCCCTGGTGCTAAATGGGTCCTTAGTCAGAGCACCCCGACTCAAACCTTTAACCCTACACCAAGTGGCAGGCCAGAATAGATACAGGGTGCTGCTTCCCTCTGCTTGGTAGAAGATGATGTATCTGGCCTTTTACAAACTGTGATGTGATGTCCTTAGCGATTTGATGTCTTTATAGCAGAAATCTACTGCATCTGAAAAACATCTTGTTAGGAACGGGTGTGTGGCATGTAGATGTAACGTCTTGTTAAGAATGGGTGTGTGGCATCAGTATTATGACTTACTTTTAAGAGGAAGATGTAAACATGCTGTAAAGGAAATAATTAGGCTCATCTCATCTGTCAAAAAGTTAAATAAATAATCAGAGTCGGGGAAAGTAAAACAAAACTCTGCTAGCATCTTCATTTCGGTCTTATGGTACACAGAAACATATTTCTACTTCAGGTAACAGATGTTCAGAACTTAATTCACTGCTTCACTCACCTTTGTCTTTGCTAATAGGACTGACTTTTATTGTTGGTGTTGCTCACTTTCTGCAAGCACCCATCCGGTGGTGCAGAAAAGGACACAAAAAGTTCCACGCAGGGACCAGCACTGTTGAGTGGCAAGACACAACATCAGAGGCCAATTGTCTTGGAAACTATTAGACAGCTTTGCTTTTCTAGCTGATTTTTATTTGAAAGTTGTGTGCCTAGCTGATGTATTTTTCCTTACGAGGCTCTCCAAAAGAAAAACTTTAATTTCTCTGCATTTCTTACCAGATGGCTCCGTGCTCTTTCAAGACTTGAATTTCTGCCTGACCTTGAAGGGAAGGGTTTCATCCCACACTTTCAGAAAAAAAGTAAATCTAAACTTTAAGAGATTTAAGCTCCTCATTTTTTTGTTCTCAGGTTTCTAGACATCATCAAGTCACTTAGAAATTACTCTGAATTTTAAAGGTATGTCATCCTCATTCTCAGGTGGCTTAGGCTGCTCTATAAAACCGTCCTGTCCTTGGAAACGCTGCCCCTTTTACATCAACCCTTAGTGCTCTGTACAGCAACACCTTGCTAATGGCACATCCCTCAGCATGAGTTTGCCCTCTCACTACAAACATCCCCTCAGCAGCCTGGGCAGGGACAAATGCCATGGATTCACATGGAATTTATCAATTCCCTTCCAAAGCAATGCAAAATTCACCCACTTCTCACCTTATACCAAGCCAGTTCTTTCCCCCTGTGCCCTGCCTCTGTGTGACTCTCTTGGAAATTAGGAGGAGAAACAGCCACTGGGTTCAGTGCTGCAGACAAGTGTCTGAGCCCACGACCTGTCCTGCCTGCTGGGACCTCAACCTAAAACCAAATAAA
>NW_009728725.1:0-13961 GCF_000703405.1 Apaloderma vittatum
AAATCAGGAAGCAGCGTGCCCTATTTGTCAAGCGTTTGACAGCTGAGTTCATTAAGGCTTAAATAAGAAGGAATAAAAGTAAAAAACGCTTACGTACCGGGCGTCTCTTTTTCGGCAGCTACCAAAGAGCTAGGTGTGCAGAGAGAGGGACTGCACCCTTTGTATATTATATTCTTGGGATCTCTTCAGTTTTCAAGTCTGATAGAGTCCTTTGCTTGGCAGATTAATGACGACTCCGTGTTTCTTAAGGGACGTGCTGAATTAATTATTTCGCAAATCACGTGGCCAGGACTTGTAGAAATCTATTCTTATCATCTTCCTTGCACTTTGAAATTCTGCCTGTTATGACTGTTCCTACCAAGATTATTTTGGTCTCTAGGCTTGGGGGAAAGGAAAGAAGAAGGGAAAAAAAAAAAAGGCAAAAAGAATCAGGGGAAAGGGCTAACAAACATGGCCGTTGGAAGCGGTGTGGCTCTGCACCGAGAGGTGCCTATTTACTGTACTGTACAGTGAGTGGGGTTTGCTATTGACTGTGCCTTTCCTCTTCATTCTTACCTTAACGACTAGCGGTGATATAATATACAGAACTGTATTGATGTATCGGGAGTAACAGGAGGAGCCATTAAACAGGAGAGAAAGTATAATCGCAGAATGTGCCTCGATATTTAAACTTAGCGAGTGCATGCTTAGGAGCTCACACCCACCCTCCCCTCCGCACACTCCCGGCAGTAAGGGCACAAGCCTTATTCTGTGCACTATGCTCCTTTCCCGGGCTGAGCAAGAGACTGGCTTTTTGGACTCGTGCCCTGACCATGCTCCAGGAGACTACAAGTCCTCAGTGACAAATACTTATGACAAAAATTGTGCAATCGACTTCTCCTGGCCAGAGGTATGTGTTATTGTCTGAGGTGCTTACGCAGGGGAGAAAAACACGATGTTTGCCTTAGGTGCAGGGGAAAGTTTAAGCTCTTCAACTTAGTGTTTTCTTGTGACGTTTCGTTTGTACTGGCTGAAAGAAAAAAGTGAAACTTACTGCTCAGAGAAAGCTACTCATTGCATTTCAATTTCAAACCTCCGTCTCTTTTTGAACTGATTCCTTCCAGAACTCACCTAAAAGGCACACATCTGTGTGGGTGTGGAGGTGACTTCAGGTGTGGCTCCTTGCCTCCTACCACACATGCATAAATCCGGGAGTCATTCTAGGAGGGCTTGTTAAATGCAAAGCAGTAGCAAATGGATGACAAGCACTTTTAACTGCAACCTAAATGTAAATATAGACTCCAGCTTGTCCTGGAGTCACACCATTATGGCTGGGGCAATCAGCAAACCTGTTCAAAGGGACATTTGGAAGGATGCTATGCAGAGCCACTCATCTTTTAACACTGTAATGATGGGAGGGACCAGCACTTACACAGAAGAGAGACCCACCTTTGTAAGGACTGCTTGTTCAAGGTACAAACCAGAATCTATTTCTCTACACCTTTTATTATATCAAATGTATATGGAGGACTTACATTAAAACTACAGGCGACAATTAGTATAAATAACGCTTTAATCAATGGCAGCAAAACATTGGCAAAGTCTATAGAAAGCATGACGCTTTAACAGAGATGAGAGTATTGCTGGACAATGCGACCGTTTAACAAAGGCTCCAATGCACAACATTTCACTCATGATAAACAAAAATAACCATCTTCCCTTCCCACACAAAATAACTCTGGAGGAGGGTTAAAACCCAATAAAAATAACCCCCAGTTTCGTTTTCCATTGGAGATAATGACCAGCGGGTGCTCCTGGTCGTTATGACAGACATTCCTGACCCTTCAGAGCACTGGCAACTGGAAACTATTTCTTTCGGTACTTTCTACCTCCAGTTCACGTATTCTCCGAGCTTGCAGTGCAATTACAACTATGTAAACCTACAGTGCCCCAGCACTTGCAAAAAAGGGGACTTGCAAACAAGGTTGTCAGAGCTGTGAGCTGACCCCAACACTCGTCCTGAAGATATTAACATTTCAAAAGACAATGAGACAAATTCTGCTCGCAGCTACATCCTTGATTGACTTCAGTGGGCGGGGGAAGGAAATCTGGAAGCAGAATTTGGTCCTTTAACTTCGGGAGCCATCTCGGTGGATAAGAAGCACAAAGCAAGGATTTGTTTATCCAAGGCCACTACTTTCCAGAACTGTACCACCGATGCCAAAGTTGGTAGCTCTCTCTCTAATAACACGTTTACCCTGCTCTCAGCCAACTTTATCACAGACTTTAAGTAAGCAGCAGGGGGTCCGGGAGGGGCATTTTCATGATGTGAGCCAGAGATTTTTTTTATTTCTTTCTTCCTTCCCTCCCTCTCCTTCCCAGATTCGTATGAAGAGCAAAAGGAGGGCTTTATACAACTCTGGAGACGAAAGTCCGCTACCACAGGAACTGAGTGTGACAAAACTTGAAAACTTGTCTCAGGAATTCCCTCCTCAAGCGCTGCTGCTAGCTGCTCTCCATGCCAGAGAAAGGAAAGGGTAGTTTGGGTCCAAAAGGTTAAGGGTTTAGAGGTCACTCTTCTCGGCTGAAATACAACTAATCGAATAGAAAATTTGTCCTCTGGGTGAACCTGTTCCTGCAATTTAGCCGAACTTCAGTAAAATACCTTTTCAGCTTCTCAACGTGAAGGCGTCAGAAAAAAGACGTCTTTACTATGTATGAACTCGGTGCTTTTTGTCATAGAAACAATGATGCGAATAATGCGGGAATATCCATCTTTAATATCACGACGTGGAGATATTCAAGTATTGCCATGTGCAAGTCTGAGAACTGGGCTAACCCTAAGGAAGAACAAAGAGTTTTCTCCAGGCTCTAAAACAAAAGACTAAGTCTTAAAGACACTTTGCGGACTTCTAGGGATGAGAAAAGGGCAGAAATTAACCGCTGGCCACAGTTAATGCTGCCGAATGCATTCCTGTTGAAAAGATCGTCTTTTATTTTGGAATTCATTCAAGAACATTTTGCCCAGAATTTTCCTCAGCGAGCCCAGAAAGCAGTGAGTCCTCGTTGGGAAGCACTCAGCCTGGTGATGGGCACGTTAACTCACCCCTTGCCCTTTCTATCTTCCTTCTGCGTTTGCTCTGGGTTTCCTCCTCTGCTGATTTTCTCCTTAGTAAAGGGTTCACCTCGTTACAATTTCGATGAAATAGTCACTCTCCCAGGCTGCCCGGAGGGTACAGGAGATAAGGGCTGAGCTTTAGAATCGCCTCTGCGGAGGAGTGAATGGCTGAGGGAGCTGGTTTGACTGGGTTGGGTAGTTACAGCGCACTAAAACTTTGGCACGATGCAGTCAGGGGCAAATCTGTGGGTATTAAACCAGCTCTGCTCCCATACGAGCCTTTCCCCTTTCCCTGAAAGAAACTTGCTGAGATTTCCAACCACTGAAGTCATGTGTCGTGGTTTGTCTAAAAACAACCACCGTTCTTAAAAAAACAAAACCAAAACACAACAGAACTAGATCAAAATAACCCTTAAACAAAACAAAGTACCAACCCACGTTGCCTGTCTCTCTCTTGGGCAGGAAAATAAATTTAAAATCTGTTTGGAAGAAAGCATTCAGCTCTGAAGGGCTCAGGTTATATCAGAAATCCCATTAATTTTTCACTCTGAGGTTTTCTTTTCAGAATTTTGTTGTAGGGGTTGTTTTCCTGGTCTTTTTTTTTTCACTCCCCCCCATTTTAAAATGAGGTATCAATGGTTTAAAGCACAGCGCTGAGCAGAGCAGACTTTGGAAACAGATTTCAAGGCTGTTAGCACTGGATGACTTACGGTAAGGAGCAGGGACGCTTTTCTTATTCACAAAGAAGGAAATTAAAAAAAAAAAGGGACAAGAAAGTTGTGTACGTTCAAGACAAGTAAACATTATACATGTGGTCATGAGACTGGGAAGGAGAACTACTGTATTTCAACTCCCCTTCCCCGTTTTTGGTTTGACTATTTTTCTTTTAATCTTCACTCTTCTATGTAACAAATAAATAAATATGCTAACACTATCAGTACATAAAATAACCCATTTTCACTTAACTCCTGTGCACACCTTCTAAGACGTTATGGACATGAGCAAGTATTCTTATTACACCAAGAAAAGTAAAGCAGCACAAAAAGTTCACCGTTACTAGTCTTCATGTTCAAATAAAAGATTATACTATAGATTTCCTGCCCTTAACTTGCCCAAATGCATCCTGCCGAAATTGCATGGGACAAAAAGAGAATTAAAAGTAAAAATCCCAGAATAAAGCATCAAACCTTCACTTTCGAATTCAAAACTGAAACACAGGACAGTTTCATTTTCAATGATTTATTTCTTTTTATGGACAGAAGGTCTCATTTAATATTTTTCCCATTTCCCACTGCCTGCATGATGTTTCTCTCCCTTTTTTTCCCTTTCTTTCTTCCCCCCCTTTTCCCCTCGCTTTTTTTTTCCCAGTTTGTGCTAGCAGAGGCAAATAAAATAAAGTCCGAAGTAGCGTCATTTTGTCTCCTTTGTACAACAGTACCTTAAAGAAAGATGACAGTTTCTCGAGTCCTTGGCTGCTACATGCAGGTTCTGCTTGGACAGTGTCAATTATATACAGTACTGGTCAGAAGCGAAGGATGAAATGGAAAATTTCACCTCTTCTACAAAGTTGTCAAGTCAGTCTGATGGTCCTTGGAACCAGTCTGTAAATGGGGATTTGAACCAGAGGAAGAAGACCTGCCCTTCGTGTTGGGCAGTTTGTGATCTTTTTTCCACTTCATTCTTCTGTTCTGAAACCAGATCTTGATCTGGCGCTCAGAGAGACACAAAGTGTGGGCTATCTCGATACGGCGGCGCCTGGTCAGGTACCTGTTAAAATGAAATTCTTTTTCCAGTTCTAGGACTTGCTGTCTGGTGTAAGCTGTGCGGGAGCGTTTAGGTTCCCCTCCGTTGTAATTGGGGTTCACTGGGAAAAAAACACGAAGAACTTTACAAAGCTAATCTTGACTTGCCGGTTCGACTTTACAAAAGAAAAACCTTAGGAGCTGCGAGCATGTGGCTGGGCTGGATTCTTCCCAGTTGCTTACAATGGAGGGGCTGCTCTCCCCTTTATTTTTTAAGGCAGGCACCACGGGCACACGCAGCTAGGTAGGCTGGGAGCCTCTAGCAGGCTCCTAAAATGGAGTTTTCTCCTGCACGGCAAAGCCCCGCATGACCAACGGCCTATTTCCTCAGCAATAAAAATTTATGGCGAGTGTAATTGGCTACCTCGGCTTTCAAAGAGCTCGTCCCCGAGTCTGGCGGGGACTCGAGCGAGCGTCGCTGAGGGCGATCGGAAGCAGGGTAGAAGAGCAAAGTAAGAAGAGGATCCTTACCCGAGTTAACATGGACTTTCTTCATCCAGGGATAAACTACTGCTGGCTGCTTAACTGCTGACCCGTTTGGGGCTTTGAGGGCCGGCTGCTGGCTGCAGGCTCGCGAGTTGGACATTGGAGGCGGTGGACAATGCTCTGCTTGGCCGGGGAAGTGGCTGGCTGGGCCGGATTGCTCCTGTCCATGACCCCGCGGCGGCACGGCAGAGCCTTGGGCATTGCTACAGCTAAAGGGCTGCTCGCTGTAGTTTGACCGTGGGTAGAGTCCCTGGTGCTGGAAATCAGAGCCCTGCGAGGCACTGTAGTACACTCGGCCCCCTGCTCGCCTAGGTAGCTATTCTGCAAATATTCCTCGCAAGGAGGAAATTTGGGATCCACATACTTAGAGTTCACCATATACGAACTCATGGCCATTAATTTCTGAAGGGAGAAAATACTAATTTTTCTCGTGTTGTCTTTTTTTCCCCCTGCCATAGAGCCCTCCTACTTGCTGTCAACTGAATAAAGTTAGGCAGGCATGTGACTGGCCCGGCCAATGGGGAGCCGGGAGCCGATCACCGGATTTCTCCGCAGCTCAGCATTTCCACCAATTTCACTCCATAATATCCCCGTAACCGAATGACCCCCCTCTCCGTTGGGTCGCACCCCCCGAACCAGGTGTCGGAGGTGGAGGGGTGCTCCCCGGGCGGCGGCCGCCTCCCTGGGCCGCAGGTAGGGCCGGCCAGCCTTTTGTCTGAGCTGGCTTCCCCTAGACCCGAGGGGTGATGCCCCGCCGTCCTATTTACCAGCCGCAATCACCACCGGGATTTGTTACCTCGCTTTAAATAAAATATCGAAAGAAATATACGGAGCGAGGAGCTGCAGCGGGATTAAGAGGGAGGAAACTGATAAGGAGGCGAGGGAAAGAAAAGCCATCAAAGAAGAGGATAATATGACGTACAATAGGTCTGTCCTGTCTTTGTCTCGCAGAGGTCATCCAAAAGTTACCAGAATTTAGTTCTGCTGAATAAAATTAGGCAATCAGTAACTCCTCATTCACTTTCAAGGCTCAACATAAATGTGTGCGTACTTAGGCGCGCACAGACGCCAACGCACACACGTATATAAATCTACACACTTGTGCATGTAAAATCATGCGGATAGCAGAGAAATCGTTCACTTTTAACAGCTAAAGTTCTATCAATTGAACTGGAGACGGCATTTAATTAGGCTAAAAATATCACGGGTTAAATTCGGTCTTCATTCATCAATATCATTCCTGGAGCACAAGTAAAAACATTCCAGTAAGGCGAATGCTGCTTTTGCTGCTGTCGTAAATATTTGGATGCGATCTGGACCCTTGACAAGAAAAATTTCCTAACGTCTGGTATATCTAGCTAATTTATGAGTATCTTTTTAAAGATTTATTCACTGATTGGTAGATATTTTTTTTCCAGAAAATTTGTAACTTCTGGTGAGATTAACTGTTTAAATTCTCAGTCTGTTAGTGGGAGTTCGAACTGAACGACGACTGAATTTTTAAAAGACGTCCCTAAAATCTCGCAAATAGTAGCGAGGCAGCAAAACTTTTATAATTTCTGAGTGTTCAGCACGCACATGCCTTTTGATTCCGTCAGTATTTAAACTTCTAACCATTTGCAGAAAGGTGAAGTTTTTGCATCGACCATATATTCCCCTAGAATCGAATCTGTGACTATATAAATATCACACAAATTCGGTTCTACAGGGTATATATAGACAACGTAATAACATTCTGTTTTCATCTACAATATAGCAGGTCTTTGCAATTCTCTTAGTCCTTACTGTCTTCTGAGGAATGTAAACTATTCTGCTGGGACTCAGTTTTGAAATACGGATTTGCAGGAAGGTGGGATTTCGGAAAAGATTCACGCTTGTTATTATCGCTGCAATAGAGTTATATGACTCTTTACCAATTTATAGTGATGAATTTCGTCTACCAAATTCTCAGAAAGACCTGCTGCTCGCTCTAAATGCTCTGCCGTTCACGTCCTCGCTACGGAAAACGGACGTTACCGGTCAAATAGTGCTAATTAGAATGGTAATGGTTAAAATAATTTAGAAAGAAGTCTTTACCTATTTAGGCTAAGACGAGTCTGAAGAGTTTCCGCATAATTAGAAATTCCACCTCCCTCCTCGAGAAAAAAAAAAAATCGAAAAAGAAGTAAAATAGCCGACAACAGAAACAGCGATTGGTGAAAAAGAGGAGATTAAAGGCTAGAGTTAGTTGCTCTCGGGAAGAAAAGAGTTTCCAAATTTACCTTCATCCCATTATGCTGGTCTAGCTATTATCCCCGCGAGCTGCCTGCGAGCCGCAGCCTCGCACCCTCCCAGGTTCTCCCCGCCGTAGCGTTTATGGTGAAGGGCAGGGCGAGAGGTCAGCCGAAATCATTTACAAACATATCACAAAGTTTCATTATTTTTACTTTGTCGACAGCGGCACACAGGAGTACAAAAGTTCATGAATTGTGTCTGACCCAGCTCCTCACTGCTGTCCTGCGGTCAACCTCTTCTTCTTCCACTATTTAAAACAGGCACCATAAGGACAAATAATGGTGCGGGTGTGATACATCCAACCACAGCGGAGGGCAGATTTGGGGGTGTTAGGTTTATCAGAGCGATGTGTACTGGTTTGTTTGCCTGCCTCCAACTCCCAGCTGCCTGATCTGGGGATGCTATTTTTAAACATCTGCTTTCTTAGCACTGCGGTGGTGTCTTCTTCACAGCAAGTGCAACTCGAAACGACTTTATGTTCCTAGTCCCTTCCCTCCTCCCCCTGGATTATTAAAATCTCCACCCAACTATTTTAAGCAGCTCTCTGCTTTCTCCTCCTTTCTCTGAGAGGAGGGGGGTCACCTGCCCCTGCCGGGGTTATTAACCACCCGGCTGAAGGAGCAGGGTAACACTTCCCACCCCCAAACTGATCTCGCGTTTGGGGCAGACCCCGGGAGTGGACAAGCCCGCTGAGGGCTGTCCGGGGAGAAGAGATAGGGCTGCAGCCACGGGGCTGTAGCAGCTCCCTGCTCTGCTTAATACTACACATTTTCATATTTGTTAGACGCTGTGACCTGCGTTTCACCTTATTGCACGACTTGCTCAGACAGGTCAAAGCCACAGAGTTATTGATGAACAAAAGCGTTATATATTCACCTCCTGTTCAACTGCCCATACAAAACGCTTTTGATCTATCAGGCTTTTTGTATTCTGCTTCATAATCAGTATGCTAAATGTACGTTGGCAGAAAACAAGTAATCCATACATTTAGAGCCGGCCCTGGAATAAAGTGCCAAGGGCATCTACACAGCGCAGGGCTGAGCTACGGAAGGGGAGGAAAGTTACCTATGGAACACAATTAAAATTGCTACGCTGGAGGCGTTTCTTCAGTTCATATTTAAAGGGCTCGAAAACCAATATCGCAACGGAAGGCAAAAAGAGAAGCAGAAGCCTGGCACAAGCAGTGAAAGGGATTATTTATCAGCAAGCAGGGAGAGGAAACAGGGTGAAAGGCAAACAAACACAGCTCCTTTACGTGCTCCTGGTCAGAGCGGAGCTAGCAGAAACAGAGAGCGCAACGTATACCTAATGAATCTTTGAGAGACAAGAGGGTCTCGGTCTGAAACAGCAGTACTAATGCACTGCGTTCCCTACTGCGGTCAGAAAGGTTCAACAGCATTTCCTACTACACACTGATCTGCTGCCCTCTCCTCGGTCTCCCCAGCGCAGTTCATGCGGGACCCTTGGGGATGCTTAAACCGCTGTAGTAAAGGCTTGATCTCCTAAGCTCAGATACCCGTTTCCTTGCGCGCTTTCACGTCATTTAAACCCACGTTTGAACCTCTTTTGCCTGCAGAGACCTAGTAGCAGAGGATCAACGCTACCGCCGCGCACGACCCGGCTGCAGCGTGGGCTGACCCGGCTGGCCGGCGCTGACAGCCTCCAGAACCCGCAGCCCACTCCACCCCTTCGCCAGGCTCTGCCAAAGGAGGTTAGCATCGGAGAGCAGGCACAGCTCTGCTTTGGACCCCGTCTAGGAGTAGCCAAGGTTATGAGGCGCTGGAACACAACGTAATCCGCCCGGGCTCTGCGCGAGGAGGCGCTGTGCGGTCCCGCCGAGTTAAAATGGAAAGGCTGCTAATTGCTTCACAGTGCTTAAGAGCAGGAGGACACCTGTACAGCCCTGTAATAAAATATCAGGAGACTGCACCTCTACTTTTAACACTAGCCAAGATTACAACATGGTACTGCAAACCGACACCGCAAGAGCCTTCGCATGCTGACTTAAGTATTTTTTCCTTTTTTTCTTGGCACCAATATTCGGTAGGGATACATCAGTTTTAATTCTTCCAGTTAGAAGACAAGAAACAGGATTCTCAAGCATCACAAACTTCACAAGAAATAAGAGGCTACTTACCGTGGATGTCCTTCCATGCTGCCGAACCTGTTGCAATAAAAACGTTTGTTACTGTTGTATTCCACTTACGGGTGATATTTCTGGAGAACAGTTACAGACCGCGTTTGATAGATGAAGGCAGAGAGGAGCTGATGGTAAATCCTGCGAGCAGCGGAGTGGTGGGATGGAAGCCCCTTCCGAATGAGGACCATGTCGCATTCAGGCAGTTTTTTATGAACACATGCTTTCCCTGTGCCTGGGGTGTGATCTTTCACTTTTAATATTCATAGTCTAGATTTAATACCTGATAATTTCTAAAGGGATGAAAAGTCAGATCTCCCTCTTTCACTGATGGGGGGGGAAAAACAAACCAAAAGAAAACAAAGGCCTTTTTTATCGTTCTGTGGCAATAGAGTCACAAATGAAATACTTAGATCACCTTTGCTAAACCATCACCCATAAAATGTCATAATATGCCATGCAGCATCGTATCCATGCTGGCACAGAAAGAAGTACAATTTAATAAGAATAAATCTCGTATTTCTCTAGGATAGATGCCCTCTAGGATCACTTAATTAACCTAACAGTAACCACGAGACACACGTCTTTCTTTGCATTATAGAAGGATAGACTTGATTTGAACTTTCCTTCAAATCTTTGAATAAATACATTCAAAGATCACATTAAGGAAAATAAAACCGTAAGCTCAGCCTAACACATCGTGTATTTTAGATCAAAATACTAATATTCAGCGTTTCTTTTCTGTAAGCGATTTTTCACCCCTACCATCCTACAATACCTTGGATAGTTATTGTATCAGGCACAGAACAATTGCCTTGATATCAATAGTTCACTACATAGACCTTCTAAAGACTATTTTTGTTAAAAAATTTTTTTTTAGTTGTACATTCGGAGCTTGGGATGACGGTGGAATAATATCAGCATTTCGACACTAAATATTCCCTCACCGCTCCTTTCTTTTTTTTTTTTTTTAAAAAAATTTAGCTTCAGATAAGATGTCCTATTACATTCAGAAATCCCAGACCGGGAGTAGCCCACTCAGCTCGGCTCTGCCCTAACTACCTGGGCTCTACCTGTGCGTTCTCCCCAGCAGAACCGATTCCGCGCTGCCAGGCGGAGCAGCACTGGCATCCCCGCTCTCACGGAGTTTCCCGGGGCAGAAAAAGAGCCCCAGCACGGCGGTGGCAGTGGGGAGGCCGGTAGCGGACTTACTGCGTGCTCCCCCCGGCCGGGGGGACCCGGGAGCAGAGGTGCCTGCACTGCCGCATTCCCGCAGACGATTCGCTGCTGACACTTTCCCGATTACTGCTTCCAGGAACGAAAGCATCTGCACTTGTATGCTCTTAAACTAATTTATGGTGGGAATTATATTTTGGCTTGTCAACTCTCAAGCCATAAAACAAAGTTTATTGGAATCACGTGCTTCTAAATAGCCACTCAGGACCTATCTCTGCGGAACCATAAATAACCTTCAGCTTTAAACTTTTATTCGCTAAATAAAGGTTCCCTGAATCTGTCCTGTAAAACGGGTCTGGGTTGGAATAGCAGGGATGGGCAGAAGGTCAGCTCCGTGGCGTTATGCCGTCCTTTTTGAGGAGCGGGTTGTATTGAAAACTGCAAAACCGGCAGTTAGCGCTCCCAAATTGCTCTTGAGAAAGGAGACGGGTGCATATCGCCGTGGATACTCTTTCTTTACATCTCTATAGGGACAGGAAAGCCCATCGTCAGGAAAAAAAAAATTTCAGAAAACAGAGGTACTGCGGAGAGAGGGAAGTCCCTCTCTTCCCTCCCGGTATGCTTGTGACATTTTGCTCAGGCGTCCCTGGAAAACGGTTTTGACTCGTTCACCTCTTGAGCTGTTGCTCGGGTGAGCTACGCCAGGGGCTGCAGGCTCGCCAGGCACCCGATGGGCTTTTCCAAGCGACCAAACTCCTGGAAACAGTGAGGGCAGCGGGCTTTGGAAAGGGAGAAAGTGTGAAGCCTACCACAATGAGATCTTTGAGGACTGGAAGTTTAAGGAGGGTTATAAAACAATAAAACAGCCCTGGTGTGAAGGGAGCAGGGTGTGAGTTAGTAAATGAGAATTTCAAGGAGCCCGAGCACAGGAAGTCAAATGTCCCTTGCAGTCACACAGAATAAAGGAACCCGGGAGTCTGCTCGCGATCTATCATGACTAAGATAAGGAAGTCGAAGGGGCCAGCAGGTCCTTGTGCCCTCCCCAGAGGGCGAGGAGTCGCGTCCGCCCCGTTGGGGACCGGCCGCGGGAAGAAAGGACCAGTCGCTCGCCTGGCTCGCGGGTGCGGATGCGCCTCCGCGCAGGGGCTTAGCACTGAAAAACGAGCCAACTTCAGCTTCTTGCTGAGTGGTGGCATCAGGTATCACCAGCCGGGTGGTGCCTGTGTAATGACAGAGTTAGGTCCCTCCTCATCTGCTTTTGGCCATTTCCTACCGAATCTGGCGATTCAAATTTGAAGTTGCCCGAAAGGGGCAGCTTAGCTCTCGCGTACCCTTTAGATGGCTCAAATCACAGCTGATCGATTTGTTTTCCTCCAGAGAGCAAGAGGCATCCTGAGCTCTTTTCCTCGTCCTTCTTTATGACCAAGGGTTACCCTTCATTACGCTATTTATTCTGCTCTGTGTCAATGCCGTAATCATACAGCATCACCTCCGTGCTTTTTTTAATGGCCTAAACTGGGGAATGGTTCTTTTCCTCTGTGCCCTCTCCTAGCCAGGACAGTTGGCAGGAGCAATGTGTATGGTGACTTCTCAGCTGCTGTGTTTAGCCTCAGAAACTTTAACAGGCAAGTGATGAAAGCACGAGAGATTGGTCCACAGTGCCCTGGGAGGAGAGTGGGCTGCCCTGTGTGCGGCTGACTCCTGGATTGTCTTCACCTGGAGCACGGCCCATACTCTCACCCCTGGGCAGCCAGTGGAAGATCTTCCACGGGGCTGTGCCCTGCTCAGGCACTCAGGCCTGGGCACGACAGGCGCTAGGCCAGGCTCCATGTCTGCCTCTACCCCGCCGTCCTCTCTCCAAATCCCTCCTACTCGCTGGCCTCTAGGGGAGCACCTTCAGCAACAGGAAGATGCAAGAAGCCAAGGTGTCCATCCACTGGAAAAGTGAAAGAAAAGGCTACAAATCTGGATGTGAGAGGAAGGGTGCAACTCCAAAGTCCAACAAAATCTGGGGAAAACAGGCTGGGATGACAAGAACCACATCACAGAGTCAAATGCGTTTGCCCTGGGCCTACCAGCTGGATTAGCTCAGTTGCCCTGCTCCCGGGCAGGGGGCACCATGGGTGGCCTCCAGCCTCTGTGGCAGTGCGGGGGGAGCGTCTCATGTCTGGGATCGCTTCAGTGCTTTTGGCCCATTTCGTGGGCCAGAGAAAGCAAAGGTTTAGAAACAGGGTACCAGCCGGTGGGTGCAAGAGGAGCCGTGGTGAGGCATGTCTCTGCCGGGAGAAGCATCAGCCCCTGGCAAACAGGACAGGAGCAGTGGCCCGGGCCGGGTGTGTGCTCTGAGCAAACGTGTCCAGGAGGCTAGGACTGGGAAAACTGAGGCTGTGGGACAGTGAGGAGTTGATGAATGAGATACAACTCCCTGTGATCTATCTAGGGGCAAGACGAATGTTTCTGAGACTGAGTAATTCTAGCTCTGAGATTTTGAAGAGGGAATTAGGAGGATTTTCACATTTCCTATTCTAAAATGCAGACCTGAAAGTTGACTTTGAAGGCCTGGCCAGTTCATTCTCTAGGCTTTCATGAGAGTTCTCATACTCGGGGCTTACGATCTGGAGGTGGATAAGATGTGGAATGAAGTAACCCAGAAATAACTTGTTTCCCTCTGGTAATTGCTGCTGGGAAAAAGTGTTGGGGAAGTTGAATCGCATGTGTAAACCACTGTCGCTCTCGATGCTACTCGGCAGACACTAAGACCAGCATCCTACCCCGAGGACCGCATAGCTAGAAAATGACAGGCTCCATCCTTGACTTTGAAGACCTACCGAGCTCCTTGATAGCGTCCAACCCATTAACCTTCTCTGCTTTTATCATAACCCCGACATTTCAGCAGTCATCTCGCCTCCCATGCCCTCGCCAAGCAGGCTGTGGGCACTCCAAGGCCCCTGCCCCCAGCACCCCGCGCCCGCAGGCGGATCCGGCGGCA